>NC_053455.1:36870706-37170706 GCF_015227805.2 Hirundo rustica
GAAAAAGAAAGGAAAGAAAACAAGCTGGTTGTTTTGAATTCTCTCTTGATGAAGGTGGAATTAAATAGATGTTTTTATCAGATGGACTAGCTGATTTTTGTAGGTTCCATCCAACCTGGACTATTCAATTTCATATCTCCAGTGGACATCATGGACATGAAATTAATGTTTCTGATCTATTATGAAGTAGAAATTGCAGCTGTATGTTTAATGTGTGTGAACAGGTGCACTTTGAAAACACTTTCCAGATCAAAACTCTCAGCTGAGTTGGATAGCTGCATGAATGATTTCAGGACACTGACCAGGCTTGGGGCTGGGTGGTGTAGTAATATTCTCAGTCCTCTCAAGAATTTGTAAAGATGTGGAAAAGCTCACCTCAGTCTGACTTTGGAAGTCTTCATCATAAAAGGCTTATAAATTTCAGATGGAAGAAAAGATTTGAACTAAAGAACTTAATTTCATTGTAATTTCATTTTACTTTTAAATGGTAAAAATTATCTAATATTTCAATACTTTACTGTGATTTTTTTCTACATTTAAACTGAGATTTAAATTCAAGTTATATTATGTACAGTTCTAAACATTTCATCACATCTGTATTTGCTTAAATTCATCTGTGTTTTAGATCTAAAAACCTCTATCACTTCTTCTATTGACAGCAGAAATATGGCTGAGAATTCAGTGAACTCACATAGATTTTGCTGAGACCAGTGAAGATCTAAAGAGATATAGGCTGTGTATTTAATAACCTTAGACATTTGTAATGAAGTTGTAGTCATCATTGTTTTAAGATTTCATAAAATAAAATCAAAAACTGGGAAAAAAAAAAAAAAAAGAGTCAGCTCACCACTTTTTAGTTTACTCATAAATCATAGCCTTAGCTGTATATTGTTATGTATATTTAGGAGCTGTAATCTCTGAAAAGCTTGCCAGGCATTGCTTGTGAACTCACACTAACAGGCATCCTAAACAGAAAAGGAACCTGAATACAGGGAAAATAACTGTTCTGAGAGCTCTGGCATGGTTCTCGTTGCCAGGGAAACCTCTTCTTTGTCTCTACGTGTTCAGAATGGCTGCCTCATTAGACACTGAACCTGATCATCAAGTTGCACTACCAGGAGAAAAAAATAAGGAAGGAGAAAAGCTAAGAGTTCCACAAATCTTTAAGAAAATGCCAAGAATAGGGGTAATCTTAAATAAATCTATGTGTAGCTATTATCATAATTATGTTCTATAAGGATAAATCTGTCCAGGCTGCTTCTTTCCACATTTATTTGCAGGTGGAGATGAGCAGTTCTGGGTTGCCTTTTACTGAATTAAAAAAAGAAAAAAAGAGAAAAAGAAAACGAAAAGACAAAATGTGAACACAAAACTAGTGAACTGCATATTTTATCTAAAATATATCTCTTGTTTTCAGATATTGAAAAACACATATTTAATAAGGTCATTCTGCATATTTAACTGCCTGAGACATTGTTTTAGCATTTCTATAGCAGATTTTATTCATGGAGTCAGAAGCACAAAATGTCAGGGAGAAACCTATATAGGTGCATTTATTACTCTGATCATAAAGAGGAGCGGTGAAAAAATAGTAAAACTTGAAAATATATAGTGACAAGAGAGTTACTTTATGTTTACTACTAAGTTTTAATCAAGATACTAAAAACAGCACCACATAAACTTCTGGAGTGCAGCAGAACTGGATGCAGTTTCAAGGCATTACTCATTGGCAATAAAACTATGAACCCAAGGTCCCTCAGGAGCTCAGCTCCTGACCTTGGCTGATGAGAGAAGCCGTTGAAAACAGGGCCAGAGCTTAACCTCCACCTTCTGCGGTTTATAAATATCAACATAGGGAAGGGATTTTAAAGTCATCCCAACAAGTCTGTTCTCTGAAAAGAAAAATGAAATCCAAATCACAGGTGAAATGGTTAAGGAATGCCTGACTTAACTCTCATTTATGAAGAAGGAAAGCAACCCAGGTAGATCATTTTTTCCCTATTTTTTCTCGACTTTGAAACTGAGTAGTTAGGTGAAAAAACAAGGGAGACCCTGACCAGTTGGTCTGAGATTAACTGGTTGCTTTCCAAGAGCATAAAGAAATTACATGAACTAGATTTACATATACCTGGAGCAATTTTCCTTCTTAGTAAGGGATAAGCTATGCTGAATCTCTGATGTTGCCTAAGTAACAGTATTCAAATTAATATTTTTTCTTTTTTTAAAGAATGCTTTTCATCTAACAAACATTTCAGGGATTTCTTTTCCTCCTCTGGGATAATATTGTTAAAACAGGACTTGCAGATTGCAGCTGGAAGGAAAGAGAAAAGAAATGGCTGAATTTAATCGCCTATCCACTACGTGGCAAGAACACATTTGGTCTCCTTGGAAAGCAGTTCTTTTCAGTTCCATGGTGAAATACTTTCAAAATTCAGTGAGAGTTGAGTCATTATTGGGAAATAATTAGTCCAAATGGGGACTTAAGGCAGAGAAAGCTATTCTGGAGGACTCCTGTAACCACCTGAGTTCTTTCCTTTCTATATTTTAAACAGTTACACATAGAGAAGGACTAGAAGAAGATATTTAAAATTAATATGCAAGGCAAGAAGGAGTAGCAGGAATGGTACTAGAATATTATTTGAAGTGGGTCTGATGTTCTGGTGTGAAGTGCTCTTTGTACCACTAATTTAATAAATTTTGGTAAATACTGAGAAAGTAAATGGTTCCTCTTGGCTTCTCTTTTGAGCAAATACACACAAGGATACCAAGGTTTGAAAAAGAATAATAAAAAACATGGCTCAAATCTTAATGCATAAATGTGTGAGCCTAGATGTCTGTGAGAAAATGTAATTAATGAAAAGATACAGCTATAACTGGTTAGTAGTTATAATCACTCTATTATGATAGTCTAACTGAACCAGGGTGAAAATTCTAGGAGCTACATTTCTAAGTCCCATTCATGTTCTGAGCAGCACTTTTTTCTTGAACTAATTTCCATTGACATAATTTCTTGATTGCATTAACAGACCCAAAATGCAAAGCCTTGTGTCTCTTCATTTTTGAAGGGGAGTTTAGAAAAAATGCTGGAGAGATTCTAGTAAACTAAGGATATCTCAATGTAGGAAGCAGAAAATATTTAAGAAAAAAGTGTATATTTTTCAGTCTCAAATATTTTACAGATGTATATATATATATTCATGCACAAAAACACAAAAAAAGAGATGCAAATGCAACTTTTGATGCTGTTTTGTAAAATTTCTACAAAATATGTACTTGTCACTGTGTCAGAAATAATCATTCAATATACTAGACCATACAAGGTACAAAATAGTTCATACATGTTTATTTTACATACAGCACTGTGAGACAGTAAGGAAACAGTATTGTCAAAGTTTAATCCCTTTAAATATTACACACCCAGTATGCTCGATGGTGATGGATGCACAGTCACCATCCCCATCAAATTAGAAACTTCTGGTACTGAAAATGTAAACAGTTCTAACTGGACATGGAAGACCATGATGGAAAAAGGGCACCTGTACAGACTGCAAAAACCCCTTAGAAGTTTCTGGGCAATAGTCCTTGAGTCACCACTGAGTCCCCAAACTGATTCTTGCTCGTACAAGTCAGTCTTTCAATAAAAAACACAAAATAAGTAAGCAAAACAGTTGGACCTTTGAGAGTGACTTAAATCACATATAGATGTTTTATTATAGATGCCAAATATCTTCACAAGGTCCATGGTCCCATGATGCAGCATGCATCTTGCTCTCTGATCTCAGGATATGAAAAAAGCCCACTGTAAAAAGAAAGCAGCAGATCAGCTTCATCTTTATCCTATTATTTTTCACATTACAATGTGCACCCCTTATATAACCAACTACCAACATTAAATGGGAGCAATGATGCAATTCCTAGGTCTTGCACAAGGCACATGCAGGAAAAGGAATGACGTTGTTTGTTTAAGGTTTAAGAAGTGACACAGAGGAAAGACACAGATCTCCCACCTTAGCTGGTGTTGTAAGAACATGGTGAGTACCCATGTTTCTTGTTTGTGTTTCTTTTTTCTCTTGAAAACTCACCTTTAGAGGTTTATGCACATCTTGCTAAGGTACCTGTATTAACAGACACAGTGATGGGAATCTTAAACTTTGTATTTTAGTCCAGCGTGAAAATTGCAGTCTGTTGTCTTTCTGCTCTATGTCACTTTTTGGTGAGTATAAGTGACAAAATTACTTTCTTAAAGCTGGAAAGATAAATCAGATATATAAACTAGAAGTTTGCCTGCCAAATGCTTATTCTTCTACCAGAGCCCCCAGATAACACCCTCTGGATACTTGGAATGTAATTTCACCTTTAAAAGGAAGTATTCTTATCAGCCAGTTGATATTTTTAAACACCATATTGTCACTGCAAAAGGAAAATCACTGATGACTCTCACAAAAATTTGGTACTGGCAGAGATACAAAAATAATCTAAGTGTTAAGCCTTGGGACATAGTGTTTATGCAGTCTAACAACAGCTCTTGTCTCAGCATAACATATATTAAAAATGTAGAACACACTTCAAGGATTATTTTTTTTTTTTTTTTTTTTTCATGTCTCTATGGTTTTGTCTTTGAAATTATCTCTGAAACAATAGTATTGCATGCATATTTGTGCCTGTTATTCCAGGTATTCTCAAGAATATTTGAAAGGTTTAAAAAAGACACTTGCCCTTCTTGGTTAAATGTTTTAGCTTTACTTGCATTGACATTGCAGGTGAAAGCCAAAAATTAAATAATAAAAAAAGAGATTAACCTGTTGGTAGCAACCTACCGTTTTCAGTCTTATTTCCAATCACACCGAGACAGAAAGTAGCCCTGACAATTCTGTGACTGCTCCAGCCCATTGTAAACAGGAGGTGGCAGTTCTAGTCTTTGATCCAATATGCTGCAGTGTTATAAAATGGCAGTAACTAGCTAGCGAAGACAGTTCCACAATATGCAAGCTAAATAGCTTTTCCAAGGCTAGCCGGAGCTGCTTTCCCTTTATTCCCTTTTTGTAGAAAGCTAAAATGTGTCACAGAGAGAGAGAGAGAGAAAAAAAGAATAAAATAGAGCAGCCTTCAGACAGCTCAGAATTGATACTGAGAGGATCTAGAGCTAACTACATTGCGTGCAAGGCTTTTTATTTTTCTTTTCATTTGTTTTTTCTTTTTGTTTTGAGTGTGCAAACATAAAAATTGTCTTTTTAAGGCTTTTGTGGGAAAAAAAATCCTCTCTATTCATCTTGTTCTCTGTCTCATGCATTAGCTTTGCAAATCGTTCTTATCACAGAAAAGACTTTTATTCTAAAATACCAAAATTCCACTTAACACTAGATCAATAATACCCCTCCCCTAATATATAACAAGTGAAATCTAGCACCAGTGGCTCTAAAATCCAGTGCAACTTATTCAACAGGCCATTATTTTTTAATTTCTTATGCCTTTCTGAAATACATCTGTATTGCTGAGAAGACATTGCTTCATCATCAAAGCAACTTCAAGGTGAAAACTCCTCTGTTGGCTCTAGTTATGGAAACAAGAGCTTTAACCTACATGTTAAAAAGCCCTATGACAATAAAGACCGAGAGCAAAGTAGAGCCATTGGAAAGTCTTTCACCACAGAAAGAAAATGGCAGAACAAGGGAGATAAAAGGATGTGAAGGATGCAGTCTGACATCTAAGAGAAACTATATGAGTAAGCATTGTATTTACTGACTTTTAAGCCAGCTCAATGTCTGATCATGACAAATACCAGGAATCACAGCAGAAACATATGAAACAATCATTTTATAGAATGCCTGGAAGCTAGGTGGAGGTGAGAACTACTGAAAGCACCTGACATTCAGAGTCATGCAGAACAGCACATATCTGCAAGGTGCAAGTCTCCAGGAAGTTGTTCAAAGTAATTGCCAAACAACATGCTTTCTTAGGAAGAGTCTTGAAATGTTTCATTTTGATAAAATAATTTTTGCATTTCTGCTATTCCACCTGCATAATTTCTCTAAGTAACTTCTCTGAGTAGAACAACTGCTTTGTACTGTGGTGCGTGAAACTAGGACATAACATCATGGCCATAGATAACAAAGTATCCTACTGTTCCCATCATGCCCTCCAGTGGGAACGCCTGTAGTCAGAGATTCAGCAGTGTACATTAATCTTCACAGTGTTGTATAAGACATCACTTACTCAATTCCCTTGCATCCTCTCAATGGAGTATGCTCAGTAGTAGAAAGACAAGACATGAGTCTGATGTTGTTAATCAGAGAGGCATATACTCTGACATGTTTCACAATAGGCAGAGAATACAGATCATGACTTGTAGCTATGGAAAACAATAAGAATGTTCAGGGCAGTACTGAACCAAAGAAGAAATCTGATTATAATTGTAAAAATATTGTAGAGGCAGGAAAGCAATACGATAGCACATATCACTCTGAGAGATTTAGGAAGCATTTAAGGGATTTACACACAAAGAAAATCAGTTTAATTACTGCGTATCAGCTTAGCAATGGTAACAGTACCCAAGAGTGCCTTATGGCCAAAATCAGGTCTGCAACACTGCTTACCCTTCTTTACATTTCAACTCAGCTCTGTTTGATGACATCACATTTACTGAGCACAGCTGAAGAGGTTGGTGGTTCTTCTGATGTATAGTAGCTTAGGCTGTGTTGATCCGTGTTTCATTAGAGTATTTCCTAAAAAAAACTATTAAGGCAGGGTAAAATTAGCACTGCATATCCTAAGAGAGGACATCCATGAAAATTAACTTCTCACACAGATGATCTCATGGTAAGAACTAAGAGACCGTGCAAAAATTCACAGATGTTCTGGGTATAAAACAGAAAAAAAATAGAATATGACTCAGGTTCTTAAATTTCTGTTCTAAGCCAATGTCTGTGCCTTCCTGTGTGCTACAAAGATCCATCTATTTAAGGTTTTAATTTTATTACATTAAGACATTTTCACAGTCCCTTTCATCCATGAAAAAGAAGATCAACCCCCAACTGCACCACTCACAAGGAACAGTGTTACTTGTTCATAAAAAAAGAGATTTGGAGCCAGAAACTGGATTTCAGTGATTCCACTGAAAATTGTATCACTTTTGCTTATTTATCTCAAATATCCTGGGACTAAAATCTCCATGAATCTCTATGTAGCATATCCCTGACAAATGCTTGAAGAGTAGCCTACAGAGTTTTAGTCTTTTTTCCTCTCCTCTCTCCCATATTAATATTCTTGCAAGCAATAAGCACAGCTCTATCTCTGAGAATCCTTCATCTTAGAAGATCAGTTAGCATTTGGGAGAACAGTGCTCAAATTCTTGCTATGCAAGAATTGAATGCTAATTTCACACATAGAAGTTCCCTGTGGCTCATGGCGACACACAGACACCTGCAAAATTCAGCAGTGCTCTGAGCAGACAAAAGCAACCAGCCCTCTTGCCAGGACACAAGAGGGTTGCCTGTTCTGAGGATCACACTGTGAATGTTACTCGAGGTCTAGTGGTAGTTATGATAGCTGCGTAGCCTTATGGATGTCCCCTGAGAGAGGAAGGAAAATGAAAGCATGGAAACTGAGGCAGACAGAGAGCAACGTGGCAGTTCAGAGGCTGAAAAGTAAAGTGGTATTAGTATATCCCTGAGAAAAAAGATTTATGAAGCTCTTGTTGAAGCTCAGCTATGTAAACTGTCCTGATAATTTCAATGAAACTATTGATGAAGAAACAAAAGTGTGTGGTTCAATACCTCCAATAAGAGACAGATTACAACATATGTACTCCATTAGATATTTAAAGTATTTGACAGAAGTTTAGAAAGAAATATAAAGACTTAGACACAAACAAATTGCTAGAGATAAAAAGCCTTTCTATGTCAGCTGAGACACTGTAACAGTTCATAAAATCCTTTTTCACTGCAGATGTGAATAAATCAAATTATTGCAATTTTGCAAGAGCAGAACATTGACAGGAGAGGAAATGGACAAGAGATGACATTGAAAAGTAAGAGACATATGCAGATGGAAGAGAAGAAAGAAACTACCTGCCAATGAGAAACAAATAAACGAGAAAAATGTGAAGTATAAAATCATGGTTTCTGGAAGCAGAGAGAGAGTACTTGTGTGAAAAATATTAATCTAAACAAAAAAGTTAAAGTGGGACAGAGTTCAAGGGCCTGAATTCTATACTAAAGATTGGATAATCTCACAGTAAACAATACATTTTTTCTTTCTTTTTACCAACTCAGATTTGTAAAATATTTTTTAAGTATTTCTAAAATTATTTTACCTGAGATTTTATTCCTCTCCACATTAGATATGAAATTTTCTGTCTTAATTTACCCACTAGGTTCCTACTAGAATTCTATACACAGTGAGCAGATTTGTCTAATAAGTTACCAGAGACATTTTTTTCTGTAAAAACATTGAAATGTCTCTTTTTTTCTTTTCTTTTTCTCCTTTTTATTTCTCTAAACCACACAGAGTCATAAAATCATTGAGGTTGGAAAAGATCACTTAAGTCATTGAATCCAACAATTAACTTGGGACTGCCATGTTCACCTCTAAATCATGTTTTCGAGTGACATATCTACCTGCTTTTTCAATACTTTCATGATGGCGCTTGCATTACTGCCCTAGGCAGCTTATTCCAATGCCTGACCAGATTTTGATTGAAGTCATTTTTCCTAAGATCCAACCTAAATCTTTCTTGGCTCATTGTGAGGCCATTTCTTGTCCTGTCACCAGCTGCCTGGGAGAAGAGACCGATCCCTGTTTCTCCACAGTGTCTTTTCAGGCAGGTGTAGAGAGCAATAAAGTCTCCCCTGAGACCCCTTTTCTCTGGGCTAAATAACCCCCAGCTCACTGAACTGCTCTTGATGACTTGTGCTCCGTTGCCCTTCCCCAGCTCTGTTGTCCTTCTCTGGACATGCTCCAGCCCCTCAGTGTCTTTCTTGTAATGAAGGGCCCAGAACTGGATGCAGGATCAGAGGTGTGCCCTCACCAGTGCTGAGTGCAGGGGGACAATCCCTGCCCTGCTCCTGCTGCCCACGCTATTGCTGATACAGGCCAGGATGCCACTGAGCTAATGTGTGTGAGATGCATGTTCTCCTTCACTGCCTCCTTCATCTTGCCAGTTGCATTCTTCTTACTTTTGTCACCAGTTTCACTTCATGAGCATTTGGAATGCTTCATTAGTTATGACTCATCAGAAAAGTATAATCGTACCAATTCCTGCTCAATGTCATTTGCTCTCACTTAAATACCAAGTCTTTGCCTGTTGCTGAGATATCAAATGTGTTTTACTTGCTGGATATTACAGTAAAATTTGAAACTGCCTTTTCTTAGTTCCATCAAGAGGATGGATCAAGGTTATGGGTTTGTTTTGCTTTACCATTCAATTCTTTGTGCTATTTCTAGCAATGCTAATTTGGTTTTTTCCTCTAAAGAGCTTGTTATGAATTATTTTGTTAAATGTTTTCTAATTTAAATCAACTTAAACATTTAATCAATGCAATAATAAAATGTACATTTTAAGCACAAGGCATTATTTGTATAAATAGCTGGGTTTAAAACGAGTTTTTCTGTTTAGAACGGGTTTGTATATACCAAGTTCGTGATAAAAAAGTAAAATTGATCCCTGCAAGTAACTGCAAGTATGCAGACTATCATCAGCATAGTTGTAGCATTGGTAGCAGTGACTTATTTCACTTTTAAAATATAATAAGAAAAGAGAAAAAAATCTTTTGCGGTATATCTTCATCCATTAATCTCTAGCACCAAACCCTCATAAACGTGGTGACAGACAAGAGTAATTCTTGTATTTCAAAAAAGGTCATTCAAAAAATAGATAAAAGGTAAAAGTACAGTCAATAAATAATTTTATGAGACTAAACATTGCACTCACCCTTTTCAAGTCACTCATTAGTCTTCTACAGTGGCCTCAGTGACATCTTTAATGTATTATTTCAAAGTTCTTTCTTTATTATTGAGAAAGGAACTTTTTTTAACTTATAAAGCTCCATCTGTAGTTGAGGTTTGGTTCACCATAAATGAGCAATTTCCCAGTGGACAAGAAACTACTGTGACAGGAACATTAATAATACCTTTGAACATTACTGCCCCCTTTTTTTTTTTTTTTCCCCTTCCCTTTTGAGACAGTTTTATTGGGAAATGTTAAAAAAAAGAAAAAAAAAAAAAAAAGAAGGAAAGAATAGGCAGGAAAGGTTATTTTGTGGCTAAAGCTAGATGAGTTATTATTGTTTAACATTCCATCTTTTAAATTACGGCTTAAAATTATGATCCTACATGCATTATTTCAGTTTCAGTATAAGGAGCTGCATCTTTGCATAACAGGCCATTTTTCAAAGGTTTTCAAAGTGTAACATTTCTGAAGATGGTTAAAGGACTTTGAACCTGAAAGACATTAGATGTCTTTTGGCCATTGTGTAAAATCCCTGGAAATGACTTAGATAACCATGTAATTTTTTGAGTTTCCTCTCTCTGCTCTTGATATCCAATAAATATTGAGTCTAATATAAGCATCTCATTTTAAAGGTTTGTCCCTCATGAATGTAGTGTTCAGTGTGTTCCTTCTGCATTGAAACCATTCACATTGAGTTTAGACAGTTATTGAATAAGTTGCTGAAGAGCTGTATTCTTTATAATCTAAGAATTTAAAAATCTTAATTTTGATTAACTTTTAAATTACTTAAGTCATAGAACCTTATTTTCAAAATGTCCTCATCTGTGAATAGTTTGTCCAATTTAAAGTTACCATTTGCCTGTAATATTATTCATAGAATGCATTTGGTTTTTTCATATTTTATCTGTTCACACCGGAGATCTGCTTTTCAGGTGTTTGATGGCAGTTTTACAAGGACTCTAATGACAAATATCCACATGTAAATGATTAATAAATCAGTTATGCATTTTAAAAAAATAATCTCAGTGTAATTAAAAAAAGTGAAGAAACTTTAGAGTTGGGAATATAGAGGAGGTCAAATACTTGTAAATAATTTGTTAAATGCAAAATTAACTTTATAACCACTGTAACAAATAAATAAAGGAAGAAATACAGTGAATTCAGACAAAATAAGAATGTTCAAGGGCATTGAAGAACCAATAGGAATGTGAAAGGATTGCAATTTTTTTCTGAGAGGAGAAAATGAAAACCAGATATATATATGAAACAATGAATGATCAAATAAACATACATGAAAAAATAAAGCAAAGAAATTTCCTATCCTGGCTCTGTGATATAAGAGCAAAACTGTAATTAAATGGTAGAAGGCTTGAAGTAAATAAAAGAATATAGTTCCTTACAAAAATGTTAAGTCAGCAAGGCAAAGAAACCGAAAATTGTGTAGTGGGGACTGAGCTTGCGATTCCTAACATAGATCAGTGGGCCACCTTTTAACCCAAATGGTCTGGATGAAGGAAAGAGCCCAACCTATCCTGGACTAGAACTAGAAACATGAGAGAGAGCTCAGGCAACACACCAGAGCAAGGCAGTACCTCTCGTTGTGTGACGGGTGGGCAAAGCATTGAGCAGAACTCTGTAAGGGAAGGTTCTGTCTCACATGGTACTTGATTTTGCCATCTGTTTAGGGGAAGGCTAATCAAAATCAGACCAAGACAAAAAGAATTGCAGTATTTATTGTGTTATATTTCCCTAAATAAACTGTATAAACTTTTGTTGTGCAACAACTCTTGAGACGGAGGCTAAGTGGAAGGAGCTATAAACATGGGAGGAGAAACATTGGTACAGAAGATGTTATGCTGATGACAATACTTGGGAAATATTCTAATTACCTATATTTCTAACTACCAGCAGCTTAAAAAGTTTTGCTTCTTGCAGCATTATATGTGTGAGAAGATAGTTTTGTATCTATCAACCATTTCTCTCTCTCTCCAGATGCCAATCTGAAAACTGATGTTTGCAGAGTAGTACATATCACACTTAGACATTATTTTTCTGCTATTACCCAGATTCGCTCAGTACAATAAAACAAAGAAATGAAACAAAAATAATTTTCAAAGTCTCCAACCATAACATGCATACATACTTGCTTTGTGAAGATACTGAGAACTTCTAAAATCATAAGTTCCAATGTGAATCTTCAGTACAAAGTGACATTGTTGAAAACTTTTAAAGAGACCTGTGAACACCTGCTCTCTGAATCTTCAATTCAGGGACAGAATAAAAGCATTGGATTTAGAGCAGCAGCAACTGGCTCTGACTGGGTTCATGCAGCATTAAAAACTATTTAGCTGTCAGCTCAGCCATGATAACCATTTATGTACTTGTGTTAAGTCCATGCCAATTGTGAAGTGGGTCTCTCTCTGAAATTTAGGGATGCTACCACAGATAATTAATTTGTTATTATGAACTGACTTCACAACAGTTTAATTAAGACTGCAGATCAGCCTCAAGGCTGACTATTATTAAGGCATAGATGATAATTTAGAAGCTGAATAGCACTAATCTGGACATGCTAGATTAGATACTTGGAAATTACTTCATCTTTATCATGACATTTGAAAATCTCTGCCTGACTTCCTGGCATCATGTATGCAGCAAAGGTTTTCTGTATATATGTAAGTAAAGAACAGTCTTTGGAGATGGGTTCTGAGCAGCAGAGATCTTTAAACATAACTTTCAGTGCTCAGTAACTGTAGAGTGGACCAACAACTTAAGGAAACACAGAAGGTGCAGGATTATAAAAATTGTGATGACTAACCACAGTGCCCAGTTAAGAGAACAGTATTTAATCTTCTCATTTTAAAGTTAAAACTGTTAATTTCTGAACAGCATAAATAATAATTAAATATATTCATATTAGAATCAGTTTGAAACATTCAAAAATGGAAAACGCTTGCACTCCAAATGAAAATTATAACTACCATTAAGGAGGTTTTTATAACAGAAGGAAATCAGAGTATCTGTTCCCTGTGTACACCAGCTCCAGTTCCTGTGTATACCAGAAAGCTTGAACAGGAAGTGCCCTTTCTCCACCAGATGATTGAAAATAGCAGGTGATGAGACACGGGTTTGCTGTGACAATAAAATATAAACTTACAGAAAAAGTGAGCTGTTCTGTCTCTACTTGTTGTGTTGTATTCATTTGTTTCTGGAGCTTGATTACTTGGGTACAGCAAAGAAACAATTCCCATGAGCTATTTTCTCATTTTGAGAACAGAGAGAAATAATATCAAGTGCTGCAAGGAAGAAAGGGTAACTAAGGCTGAGAGTTGTGAGGGTTGAACATTTCTTATAACCCTCTAGGGTCAGTTCCCCTCTGAAGATACTTACCCCTAAGCATTTAGAATCTGTTGCTTTTAGTAAGAAACCTTTCAATAGATTTATTTGCTGTAAAGAACACTATGGAAGAAAAGAATGTTTATTCTATTCTGTCTCCCATGTCATCAACCAATTTAGAAGTTAAGTTTCTGTTACAGAAACTTTATTACTGGTGATACCTGATTTAAAAGTCCAAGCCAAATAAGGTCACACCAGAACAAAAAAAAAACTTTACCTTCTTCACTTGTAGGTCACAAGTTGTTTGGAGCTGGCAGTTAGAATAAACTGTCCTTCCACTTGTACACAAGGCAGATATTACCTTCAGATTACTGACATAATAAGAGCTGTACCCCTCCCATACACTTTAGAAAGCATCAGTCCAGAGAAGAGAAGAACTTTCAGCAAGAATAGTTTGTGTTCTGGGTGACATTTTTTCTACAAAAGAACTTCAACTTTTTTCCTCCTGGTATTTTTCCCACTGCTTTCATACAAGAAGTGGTGAATTGACACATTTGTGCCATTCATTAAATATTAAAACCAATGTGAGCATT
Source organism: Hirundo rustica (assembly GCF_015227805.2). NCBI lineage: Eukaryota > Metazoa > Chordata > Aves > Passeriformes > Hirundinidae > Hirundo > Hirundo rustica. The sequence continues at coordinate 36,884,582 of NC_053455.1, forward strand.
GCCTAATTTCCCAGAAAAGAAGCCTATTTTATATAGTGCTGGAAAATTAGAAACTTGATGTTATTTAATCATATGTTAGAGAATGTAAATTATGAAGGAATGACTATGTTATACCTATATATACTAGGTCATACAACATTTAAAAAGACAGTTATTTAAGAAAAAAATATAGAGGTGTTTTGTTTATGCTATTGTTTACAAATTCCTTAAAGATTTCAACATCCCCCAAAAAAGATTTAAGTAACTTGAAGTGTTTTGAGTTTTTACCTGTACATATTTGAGTTTTTACAAGTTCTTGCAACTTTTTGAAAACCCATAGGCACATTAGACTGCTCATGTAACAGTGTACTTGTAATATAAAAATTACTTTGTAGATTATTAAGCATCTGCCCTTAATTTCATAGAGATCACACTCCAAGGACATACAGCAAATAATCTGTGCATAAAGCTTTGATCCTCTTCCTGATCAGGCTAGCTTTAGTATTGATTCCTTATTATAATTTATTTAACATAAAAGCTGTTACATAAGGTGGTTAAAGTTGCTTAATGAGCTAACTGATTAGGGAGAAATGAATTTGAGATCACTTTGAACCCAAAGAACCAAAATTTATGAGGTTTGGGGTCCTGAAGGAAAAGAGTAGAGCACAGTTCTTTAATTAATAGGATATTTGGGTAGAAAAGATATTAACAACTGAACAACTTTGATATTTTCATGGAACTGGAACATGAAATGAGCTCATTCTCTGCCTTTACTTCTGCCCTTGACACTGAGCAGAATTTGCCCTATAGCAGACTGAAAGTCCCTCATACTAAAACAGACTAAATTTCAATTGTTCTTTATTTTCAGTATAAGATCTCATAAAGCTGAAGAGAAGGGGACAGAGCAGAAAAATTCTGCTTTAAAGTATAAAAGGAAAGTTTGCTTATGACAATCACTATCACATTCATTTCTGTATCCCATTTTTAAGCCACATGGACCTAACTAAATTTCACACCTTTTTTTGCACCTGAATACATTAATGTACATGATTTTTGATCTCTAACAAAATAAAGGAGGTCATAGCTAAAATCCTTGAAGTGGAATGATCGGCAAAGTCAGCAGGGAAAAGTGTTTACAAACCAAATCTTCATAAAACACCTTGTAATTTTTTTAGTTGTTATCTCTGTTTGAGTGCCCTAAACCTTGTTACTTCTTTTAATAAAGGTATGATAAAGATTTCAATAACAACCCTTGCACTTTTTTCCACATTATCAGATTATAAACAGTCACAGTGACTGACTCTGTCATCTTGTCTTGTGCTGTATGCAGTTGTATAATAGCTGAGCATTCAGCCAATTAAGACAAATTCAGGATGAAAAATAACTTAAAAAGAAGTATTGTTAATACTCAGTATGTTGATATTTGACAAAATTGTGGCGACCTTTTATGTACATATGCAAAACACCAAAGCAATCAGAGGGAATATGCATGCTACTCTGTTGTTGTGACATAAAACCTATAGAAAAAAAGCCCTTGTTTAGCTTTAGGTGCCACTATCATAAATAGGGCATGATGTAGAAAATTGAAAAATAGAAATAAAAGTTAGCTTGAAAACTAACTATATGTTTTAATATTTTCTTCCCTTAGGAAGATTTTTCTTCCCTGGTAATTTATGAGAAAATGATAATTAGGTTAACTTTTTTATTTTTCATGACTCCTCTCACAAGAATATGGATGTTCCACAGTTGAAAAAAAAAAAAAAATCTGATGTTTGCTTTTGTTTGACTGAAACAGAATATCTGTATAATTATGGTGGAATTACAGTTCTCACTATCTGGGATTGTAAAAAAAATGTCACATAAGAGACAATGCTGACTATATCCCCTACATGTCTGTGAACCACTGAAAATCTGCCTGAAAAAACCTTGGAATTTCAAGTGAGAGAATGTATCTTTAAGACAGTATGTCCCAGTATGGCCAGTTGTTTTAACTCCACACCTCAATAAAAAAATAATGCAATTCTCCACTGATGCATCACTAAACATAAATTCTTAATTATATTCTTTGACGTCCAAATGAAGGATTTTAATTCTTAATTATATCCTTTTTTTCCTCTCCAGGAAATAAGAGTAATTTCAGCTTTGATCCAGCCTCCTAAATTCATTCTCCTAAGGTATCAATTCAAGCTACTAAACGAGTTCAGTTCACATTGCAGACAGCCTGCCATGTGTTTTTTCTTTTCAAATTGCCTTCATCATTTCTGAACAGTTAGGAGGCTGCTGTATTTCTGCTTCCCTAGTGCTCAGCTTCAACTTTTCTACTGTCATTCCACTGCACCAATGACCATGACTAAAGTAATTTCCTTGTGTCTGTATGAGGTTATTCTATGTTGAAGGTGGCTTTCACTTCATAATTATCACAAAAATTTCAGCCTGTAGTTGCCATATAACAGAAGTGCACAACACACCTGTGCTCTCTCCGAATGGTCACATAACTAATAGTCAATATACAGGGAAACCACTTCCCAAAGGAAAAAAATCACTAACAAAAATTAAAAAGTACCTCATCCCCTAAAAACTGGGGGTAAACCATGAAAAATCATGAAAATTTATAAAATTTTAATCACATAAAATCATGAAAATTTATAGAAACTTCTAGCCCAGTACCCCTCAAGGTGTCTGTTTGACATCACAGGTGTCCGCACGTAAAAGCCAAGCACAATTTTGACATAATTTTTCTCAGGAATTTTGACACATTCTGGATTTATAGGGGGTTTATGCAGAGCTCTTGGACTATTTTTGGAGAGTGACAAAAAAATGATAATGTAACAGAAGACGTTGGGATAGGGTTTAATGTTGACAAAGGTGTCTGTGTTTTGTATGCCAATCAGGCACTCTCTCTGCTGTATAGAATCTGTTGATGTATTAGTTCTGTCAGACCTTTTGAACCCGCCTACACTACTCATGGGATTCATCATACCCAAATCTAGCCTTTTCTGTTAGAAGAATATTTCATGCAATCAAAAAGTTTTCTGATGGCACTGTAAAGGTTAATGGGAACTTCAAGTAAAGTGGTGAAAAAGAGAGGTAAAATAGGTTTTTCCATGTTAAATATGATACTCAATTTTCATTGAAGTTTTAGTGCTTCAGACAATAATACAAGTTATCCTGCAAATTGTCTTTAATCTTTCATGCACCCCATTAAAAAAAGCTAAAATTTAGCTTTTGGTATTAATAAAGGTGATGATAATCCTGCCAAAGATTTTGGAGAAGATGAAAGTAATATCTCTAGCACAATGACTTTTATCAGTGAATGTAAACTGAGATAGAATACTGGCAAATATTCAATTCTCAACTGCTTGAATTGGTTTTACTGAGAGTTACTTTTTGCCTAATGCCAATGAAAATAAGTTAATAGGAATCACAGAGTTCAGAGGATAAATCTCTACTCAGTCAGACTAGATTCTCTACTGTATTGCCTAAGTTGAAGGTGGTGTAATGCTGTAATGCGATTAATTAGCTAAAATGCTATATAACAACAAAAACAGAAGAAAAAAGATTCAGTATTGCTCTTGGTAATGGGAAGTAGCAGTTTGTTAATAAATTATAAATTCAGTGGCCTATATTTTAAGTAAATCTGAGGGTAATAACTTCAGAAATGTGCTGGACACAAACCTTACTTTAGATGAAAACTGGGAACATTCTGCTCAAATTAGCTTTTTGCTTTGATAATAGTGACACTGATTGCCACAGAGGCAGTTTTCCTAAAGATTAACTTTGAACAATTAATCTATTAAAACCTATATTTAATTTAGTATTGCACTTAAAAGCAAAATTCTAATTATATATATATTAATAAGGCACTTTCTTAGTAGTCTTTAAGTACAAACTTGCATAATGAATGGACAATTTGCACAGAGCTGAAACATAAGTTATAAATTTAAAAATGATGTATGGGCTAAATCATGGGTATCATCTTTAGGAGCACAATTTTGATGTCAATAACAAATACAGTTTAAAAAATCCCGCTTTATACTACATTGCATTTTATTGAAGTATTTGAAGAGGAAATACACATCTAAAATGTGTTAGGAATCATTTGATACAGACACTGGGGGGAACCTGAAAATAATGTCAAATAATTTTCATATTTCCCCATGATTGTGAACAGACTTTGAGGAGGACAAGTTAACGTAGTCCTTGCTGCAGTCTGAAATAGGTTAGAGTGCTAAGTGGGTAGAAAGTGATACAGAAAGTGTACCAAGTTAAAGAATCAGGCTTATCACTGTAGCAAATCTGAAGCATTTATTTTTCCTGCCTCTGCAGCATGTGTGACAGTAGGAAATGCACCCAGAGGAGTACAATCACTCAAGAAATTCGGGCAAGCTCATTGGACAACCAGCACAGCAACCTATTTCAGATTGCAAACAGTGTCTAAGTTGCCCTGCTCTGTGTTTCACAGCAGGAGAAATTTGGTTTCTCCAGACTTCCAACTGGATGCATCAACCCTCAGATAAATCTTTTATACATTATTTGTGCACATAATAATGAGTTATCCCCTGCAATGAAGCACTGCTGTCTCGATGAACACACATAAATTTTATAGAAATTGTGTCTTGAAATATAAAGCTCACGTCAACCTGATATTCAAATACTAAAGTTATTCACTAGTAAGTGTGTTCTGAAGAAAAGCATAACACAAAAGGAGACAATAGCAATCAGAAGAAGCAGATACCTAAAAGAAAATTCAGGTATAGCTGGCATTTTGTAAAAGTAAACAGATTCAAGTTCTTCCTAATAAAGAGAGTAGAATTCATGCTGTGCACATTTTGGCTGCTTCTGGATCACAGAAGCATAAGAAACACTTGAAATTTTGAAAGGCTTTTATAAATGTTTGATTTAATTTATAAGGTGGAATTTTGGCCTTGTGAAAGCTTGTGGAAAAATTCCCTTTGGCTACAAAGGAACTGAGTTTCTAGTAACCAGGATTGTTTGACCACCTGGCAGGTCTGTACCAACAGTAAGGGAGAGGAAGGTACAGGGAATTTTTAGTACGGTTGCCGAAAGATTTTCCAGTGATGAATTCATATTGTTCCACTTTTTTAAACAGTAACTATTGTGCAAATCACAGGAGAGAGAAGAAAAAATATATTTTTGCTTCTGATATATTTAAAGTAAGATAAAGGGATAAAGATCTGTGCTTATATTCTTAAAATCCTTCTTTTTACTAGCAGTGGTGTAACCAAAACAGACTGCAGGACTAGAATGACTGTGGTGAAAGTATGGAACCTTTTTGTTGTGGTTTTGTTTTTATGAAGATTTCTTGGGTTTTTTTGCTTTGTTTTCAGGCTTTTGTATTTTCATTTTAACTTCATTTACCCAAAATGCCAATTTATTAAATTAAAAATGCTGATTAATTAAAAAAAAAATTTAAAAAGAAAGGAAAGCTTTTTCTTTCTCCACCTAATGGAGGTCTCTCACCCCAAATCAGATGAACAGCTCTGAAATTAGAAGTTTTGTATAGAAGGACATCCTCCTCTTTCTAATTCCTTTTAAATGCTGTAGCTTTCTCTGTTGAAGGTGCTGTATTTTTACTTAGGAAGGAGGTTTTGTTATAAAGCACAAGCTTGTGAGGCAAGACTGGACAGAAGGGGAACTAGAAAGTACTTAAGGAAAAATATTTAGCATGCAGTCAGCTAACCAGAAAAGATGATAAGATTTAGCACATTTTATTAACATCAATGAGCAGACTTCATTTAAGAGAAATAATATTACATGGCTTGAAAATGAAAGCAGGAATTATAATTTGTTCTTCTGTATTACAAAACAATCAAAGATGTTTAATTAACATTTTGAATAGAGCTTTAAAATTGTTTGGCTATACAATATACATTTTGATTTTCTTTAACATAGGTATTTTTATCTAGTTTGGCACTGGCAGGGTAAAGTGAATCATTAGAACATTCATCTTGAAAAAAGGCTGTAGCTTCTTTCTGGGATATTGGTTATGTTTTGCCCCTCTTCTTTTATCTTTCTTGACATTTAGGTAAGGTCTTATCCACACCATGATGTCTAGTGGTGAGTATCCCACACCATTGCATGATTTTCACATAAGGATAGAGAAATCAGTTCTCAGAAAAACAGTGGAACAATTATTAAATGTATTTTAAGTAAGCCAGTTTAGGTTAGTTAAATATTTTAGTCTAATTTCTGGAGTCAAGGCACAAGGAATTTTCTTCAGGTATTCAGATGTTTAAATATGGGGAGAAGGTGGTATAGGGCAATGGACAGCAGTCATTAATGAGTTATGAAATGTTAAGTGATTGAGATTGTTCTCTCTTTAAAAGGATGTTCAATTAATTTCTGCAATATTCTTCACCTATAGTTGTCTTAACCTTCTATGTTCATTAGAAACTTATAATTTAATATGTAGTGGTCATTTTGGATATTCTGTTTTTCTATATAATTTAGTTTGTGTCATTTTGAAAAGCAAGTACATAAATGTTCTTACAGTTCTTATAGACTTCCAATGAACCTCTATTTCTTAGAAAACTTCTATAATTCTCCAAGATTTTTTTTTTAGCTATTTTTGCTGTACTTACACATTAAAATCATTAATATAGTGAATTTCCTGTTTTATGATATTTTTGAAGTTGGTCACTAGCTGAAAGGTCACGGGAATTTTGGAGCCTTATAAAAGTTCATATAGAATGTGGATATGAAAATGTAATTGAATTCAAGGTAGGACATTCAGTCCTGATGATTTCAGTTAGCTTATTTGGTGGGAAAATACGGACGGAAGAATTTTATTTCAATTGACTTTGGAGACCTATCGCATGTTTACCTTTATGCACTAGTTAACATTGCAGTGGATTGAGAATTAGTGCTTAGCATCTTGTAAGAACTTAGTGGCTCATTAAGAACACTGTTTAGACTGCTCTTCACTTTTTGTTCATACATCATAAAACAAAAGCAAAAAAAAACACGTTTAGGAAAAATAATCTACTCTGTCATTTGTTATGAAGAAGTATTTGGGTTAAAGTTCACTAATGCCTGGAAATTCCCCTCTTGATGAAAGAAAACAAGCAAATTATTCAACATCCTTGATTAGAGGTTCTTGCAAGTTTTAGGCATTGTTTTAGGCATTGTTAAATAACCCAAATCTAACTGTTACAAAAATCAAAGTAATAATCTATAAATATTTTCCTACAAAAACATTTTTACTTAAGCATAAAATACACTATTGTCTTTTCCTCTCCTTGTCTAATTCTGTTCTAGTTAGTTTATACAGGAATATTATAAAGTGGATTTCTATAGCTATGCTAACAAAGAGAAATGGAAGTAGGAACTTCAATAAAACTTTGCAAACAATTCCATTATAGCTTGTCAAATGCACAAAAACCTCAGGTGTAAGTTATTTCATTTATATGTCAGTTTTGTTGACATCACTGACTAAAATATGGACCCTTACATTCAATCTCTGCACAAAAGAATAAAATGACAATTCAAGCATGAAGCTTTTTACTGTGTTTTTAGCTCTGACATTTTGTGCTGCCATACAAGATTTTTCAGCAAAAATGAGAACATCTCAAAAAGCCTAAAAGCAAACTTTCATCTTATTTGAATATTGACAACGAATTCTAACCAAAAAGAAAGCTTGCATAGTTTAGTTTCTCCTTTTCACATGATCTTCATGCAAATTGCAAAAGACAAAAAATTAGCAATTTTTTTTATTTATATACAAAGTTTTATAGATTTTTTTCTACTATATTCAAATTGTCATTGCATTTATGAGTTAACAACACTTTAAAATCATGGTTTGTTTGTGGGAACTGAGTTCTTCATTTTTATATCCTTTATGGCCAGCCTGCTGAAGTTCATATATACATAGGGCATTCCTATTTAAAAATCCACTAGTCTACACAGGAAGTGGAAGTAGTATCCCATAATGGGTAGAAACAAACTTGAACCTTTGAGACTCTGTCTGGCCTGGCAAAACACTTGCATTCTCTTTGCCCCTGGGAAAGAAAGAGCACCTCTTAGTGTCTCACCTTTCTGCTGGGAAATCTGTTTATCATTTTCAGAGAGCAAATCAATTACTTGATGAGGCAAAAGTATGTACTTCAGGAAGGTTTAAAGACTGTCAGTGCAAGTTACTAATATCTCATTTAATCTGCTTTTAAGACTGTCAGTGCAAGTTACTAATATCTCATTTAATCTGCTTTTATATACAACTTTGTAGATTTTATAAAGTACTATAAAACAAATTAAAAAAATCGAAGCCATTGCCATAAGTTCTAACCAATGTCAATTATTAATGCAAAAAAATTAGGTATTGTAATTAGAAAATGAAGCTCAGACAGATGTGGCAGTGAATTAAATCACAGGCCATCCAGTTAGTACATTTGGCAATCAAATCATTAAGTTAAGACAGGATGCATTCAGTTCTTACGAGTCTCACTACCTACTGGAAGTGGATTAGTTTGTTCAGTTTCCTATCCCAAGGAGAAGTAATCTTTAACATTTGCCTTAATATAAAAATCTAAATTCATTGAGACTAATTCCTCAAGTCAAATGGAGGCTCTTTTTTTCCTGAAATGCCACTGTGTACAGAATACTTCTTTTCTCTCTCCCGTTCCTTTTTATTCCCCTTCAGTCTTTGTTCTGCAGTCCTGCATCCATAAGAGGTAACTGATCATACATGTATTCTTACAGGGGTGAACTTGTTTGTCTGACAGTTCACACAAACATTATAAGGGAAAGCATTGCTATGGTTCACCAAATAAAAATACTTTAGATTTCCAGTGCCTTGAAAATATTCTCAGTTCCTTCCCAAGGTTTGGAGATTATTTCTTATGGGAAGGAAAGCTGGATTGAAAAAAAAAATTAAAAAAAATTATATATATGTATATATATATATATATAAAAGAAAATGTTAGATACCGTATATAAAACTATGAGAAAACCAAAAGCGAGGACTAAAATCTGGCATATGCTATTAGAATCTGTGTTGTAGTTCAGGAACAAATGTGACACAAAACTGACAAAACTCTTGCTTCCTCTGATGATTAAGGGGGTGTGATATTTACAAAGAAACTCTCCTGTTTCTGCCTTAGACAGCAAGAGAACGGGTACCAGTGGGTAAACTAAGCAATTATAGTAAAATAAAGTAATTTGGCAATGACTCTTGTTTGGCTAACTCCATTCAGATGAGTATAGAAGAGATTTTTGAGATTTAAAATATTTTAATAGAATACAATATATCCAAATGGCTTAGTCTAACAAGACTAAAATATGCTTCATTTGGAATATTTTTATATAGTAGCATATTCTTATTTTCAGTAATTTAAGTTTTTTGGTCTGATATAGACTGAAACCCAAGAGAATACCAGTCAGAGAATGGGGATGCTGAATTAGTTGCAGTGGAAACATTTTGCCCGTACAGGAACTAAATCTAAAATGGGTGTTTAAAATGTGTGGGCAATTCTTCTGTTTAAAAGTTTTTTATGATAATATTTATTGCTTGTTGGTAACAGCCAATCCATGTGTTATGGTGCATAGTTAATTATGTTAAGAAAAATCTACATAATTTTCTAGCTGTAATTGTTGTTTCTATTATTTTGTTTTCTATTCATTTTATAAACTTTTTGCTTTATTAGCAGTGCAGTTTTCATTCCAATAAATATGAGAATATCTACATTTCTTTCTTGCAGTAAAATTCTCCTAAATTTAAGACAGTGCTTATTCTAAATCAAAATATCAACTAATTACAATCATTCCACAGCAGAATATATTTATAATTTACTAAGAATAGTTGTTTCTCTTTTTAATTTTCTGCAGTTGTCATTATGATAGGAAAGTACTACTCTTCTAATGTGACAGAATCCTACCTACTGGGTTGCACTTCCTGTCTCCTGCATTTATGGAAGAAAACTATGGAAATGGTGTCCTCATATCTTATTATTCAATCCATAAGGTCTGTTCTATTAGCAAGAGAAGGTCAGTGCTGCCTTTTTTGCCGATGTGCTACACTTTCTTCATGACATGACCAGTTGTCAGCTCACCAAGTATTACAAAGCCAAAGCAAGAGGCTGCAGCACTATGCTGCCCAGTCTGTTAGAAATCAAAGCTGAGGGAAGGGCTTTTATGACATTAATATTTACAACGCAACGTGCTAACATGGTCACGGGGCTCCCCATAGGGTCTGTGTGTGGTCAGCAAGTTTTCCTCTGTTTGCAAAGCGCTTGTATAGAACAATGAGTTTGCAATTCTCTCCGTATAATCTCTCACGAAGGCAAGGCAGACACAACATTTTAAACAGAATTAGATCATGTGTTCATAGGATCATGTGTTGTCATTATAGGAAGGCTTAAAGTACATGCAGTTCGAAAAATACCCTTTCTGAAAGCTCTTTAAGGTATCCAACAGAGCAACTATTTGGAATCTGGTTCTGAAAATACTAAGAATATTAAGAGTTAGAAAAAGAGGTCCTACTTTCTCTTTAAAGAAAATGTGTAAAATTTTAGCCACAAATATTTTTAACCCCATGATTTGAATTAGAAATACAAATAATAAATAAATCTGTACTTACTACCAGACACAACTATAAATAAATGTTGCCAAATATTCATGAATATTTGTGATTATAAAACTACCAGATTCATTTCTTTCTCTTCCCAGAAAGCATATCTAAATAGAAATAAATTCAAGGAATGTGTGATCTGCTTGTGGATAAGCCTTGAACAGAAGGAGAGGTTAACATTTTTAGCTAAATTATGCATTGCAAATGGCTCAGTTTTTTACCATTTGCATAAATGGCCCTGGTTCAAAGTCTTACTGATTGATTGCAATGGAAACAATTTTACTGGCTTTTTTTTTTTTTTTTTTTTTTTTTTTTTTTTTTTTTTTTTTTTTTATCACTATAGGACTCAAAACTATGAGACAGGGAGAAAACCAGAACAACATCCCCATTTAAAGACTACTTTCTAAGCTTAATTAACATGGCAACCAAACTGTTTTTTTTTAAAAATTATGTTCGATAACTGACCATCTGGAATAAATAAGCTGGAATTTTAATGCAAAGAGTTTTAAGTTTCAGAAAGAAATCCTAATGACTAAGACCAGTATTTCAACCCTTAAGCTATGGTTTTTAAGGAGAACAATTTCTCTGAGTAGCAGTCTTTGGATAACTGTATTTTGGAAATATTGAAGCATTAAAAACACATGCTTAGTCACTTTGCTTCTCTTTAGGAACATGGCAGTGAGTTGCCCAGATATTTGCAGCAGTAGGTTCCAAGTTATGGAAGGAGGAAAGCAAGGACTATAAATAAATTTTTGTTATTTTTCTGGATTATTTATAAGACTTACAACTTTCAGCAACTTTACTTAATTACTGTTGTTTTGAGACTATTTATAGTATCCTTATTAGGCTGATGAAAAGCATTAACCTTTGAATTGCAACAAAATCAAACAAAAAAGTGTTAGCTAATGTAACATTAAAAAAAAAAAAAATCACTCAACCACTCAGATTTATATTATTTCTCCTTTAGTCAAAAAACTTAGGAAATTTTATGGCTTGACCTAAGAAATAAATTAAGAGCTTTGTTTTTATTTTATTAGCTGACTAAAACGTGTGAAAAAAATTCAGATTATGAGTTTTTATCTACTTAAAAGTCATGAATGGGCTTTTTCTATTAATCATTATATTAAACAGATACATTCATAGGGCAGTTGTGAACTCCAGAGCTGTACAGTGAGTATAGATAAGTCCTACAAATACTTGCTTTTGTTTTTTACTTCTTCTTACACTGTTTTATAGTCATCATCTGGTCAGAATGGATAATTTTGTTGTCAGTACAGTAACAGCTACTGAAAATATGGAAGATTTACAAGTCTCATCAAGATTTATGAACCAATAAGGAGCCTGGACTGAGGGGTTTGAAAAAAATGGACTTAGCATGCTAATCCTATGAAAGAACTTCTAGTTCTGGAGTAGTCACCATTACTGATACGCATTCTCTGCAGAAGCATGGCTTGAAATTTGGGATTTGCAACTTGAAAAATGCATTTTTTTTTATTTTTACTTTAACTGAATTCATAAAATTTCCAGTTTTTTATGTCTTACTGTGATTTAATTGGTAGATTAATTCCTCATAGATGAATGCCTTTCATATATATTCAAAAAACAAAATTACTTTGGTGTAGTTTTAAATTGCAAAAGATTTTCAGTTTTGGCTGAGAAATGTGAACTGCAAAGAACTTCACATTTGCACATCGGAGCAAAGTTGAACCATTTGCATATGTCTTGCTTCCCAGATTTGGCCCAAAGTCAAGCACAGCAACTGAAGTTCTGTGAGCAAAACTGAATCCTTGAGGTAATTTTCCTATTAGAAAATAGGCCAGGTACAATACTAGAAAAATCATGGCCTGGTATCCCCAAGAAGTTCCTGCAGTATAATTGTACCACATTATTTTAACATAAAGTGTGATCTAGATAGAATCTAAAATGAATTGTAGGTCTGAGTCAGAATATTGACTGCATTAGAAAAACAATTCTTGAACATAAGTGAACATAAGACTGATTTTTTTTTTTTTTTTTTTTTTTTTTTTTTTTTTTTTGTCCCTTTTTATCCACATTTTTAAGTAAGCAAAAGTATATCTCTACAGGTTAGAAGAACAGTCAAGGTTTAAGATCCTTAACCTGTGCTTTTATTTCTGGAGGCTTTTTAGGTAAACTTGCAAATACCTGACACCTCTCATCTATCATTGATCTATAGAAATCAGTGGGTTTCTTGATCTGAAAAGGATTTTGGGAAAATTATTTAAAAGGTTGACTACTATAGTTAATATAACAGGAATTGGTGTCTTAGAACTACTGGAGACAGATATAATAAAAAACAAAAAAGTGTTTAAACTTTAGCTAAATGCATTAAAAAAGGCATTATGATCACTCATTTATGTTACCATAATTTAGGTGTTTAGTCGATTATATTGATTGCAGCTGTGACAGAGTAAAGATACAAATTAGGTAAAGCTTGTAGGAAGATACAGTATCCTTGTTTAGATCAATTGGCATAGCTTGAGAAAAGAGGGAAGGTTTTGGATCCATAAACTCATCTGCCATGGGAAAGAGAAGCTTCAAAAGCTAAGAACAAGTTTTAGAATAAATGCTGCTGATCTTACATGTTAATCAGACTGGGAGAAAGAAAATAGTTGAGATCAGAATCCTGTTAAAGGAGAAAGATGAGATGAATAACAATGATCCATGAAATTATTATCTCTAGTGTTTATGATTTTGGAAATCTGATGATGTTGTTCTACTTTCCAGCCCAAGCTTTTAAAGCCTGTGGTGGTGTTTTGGTTTTGTTTTGTTTTGTTTTGTTTTTTTTAATTTGAGACATTTTTTATGTGATCTTATTCTGGTGTGTGGTGATTTTTTAATTCCATGCAAGTAATTTACATGTTTGTAAGTATCGACACATTTGCATAGGCTACTCAGATATGGTCAGCTTTGATTTGGTGCCTAATCTTGGAAATTCTGTTTCAGAGGACAAATACAGTTCTGAAGTCAAGAGGACAGTTGAAGACCAGTTTCTGGGAGGCTTTCTTCTCTAGGTAGGATCCTTGTTTTATACAACTCTTAATATAAGTCTTAGATGATTCTAGTATCCAAAATAAGTAAATAACTTAGAAAAAGTATAAGCAAGTGCAACATTTATTTTCTCTGTATTCCAGTGTCACTCTCTACAAAGTATTTGGACTCTTCTTCATAAAAGACTGCTTGCTAAGAAAAACCTCTCCTCTAGGTTGTTGAGATGGGAATCAGAACAATGTTCCCCAGAGCATGCACAGGTGCTTTCCACAGGCCCTCTTAGTAATTTAATATAATAACAAAACAATTTCATACGACTATTACGTGTGCAATACACATCAATGATGGCATTTTCCAGTATGTTGTGGGATAACTCTTCATAATAAAGTCAGTAAGAAAAAAAAAAACAACCCTGAAAGTCAATTCAATCAATGTTTCACTAAATTCAGTAGAAGGCTGCAGGCAGATTTATTCCAGCATTCCCTAACCTATAGTTAGTGTAAACTATATTCCCTGCTACCAAGCAAAAAGTAGGAGCATTTCAATCAGATTTTCCCTGAACTCCTAGCTCAATTTTGCTTAGGTCTTTCCACAGATAGGTCAGTTTCACATTCTCTGAAATTACTGAAATCCAAAATTAATTTTTATCTCATTGTACAAAGTCGTGAACAACCTCACACTCTCTATACCACAATTTGTGTTACAAGTAAAACCAAAAGCTACAAAAGACATTTCAGGAAAACTTACCTGAAGAATTATTGCACCCAGATGCCATTAATTTGAAATGAAAACAACATTACCATTTGAACAAAAGCTGTTGTAGCAAGATTTGAGGCTATACTTCCTGATAGGAATCATGAAAAGCACTGGAAAAAGAATGACTAGCTGAAGTCCATTTATTTTGTTTCGCCTCCCAGCCCCCCTCATCCCTCCAGTTTTGTATTCCTCTCTTAAAATGCATTTATTGATGGAAAACTTGATTCCCTTCTAGTATCAGCATAATTGGACATATATGTAAGACATCTTAGACTTAAAGCTTACTACTTAAATCCTACTCTTGCTTAACAATCGGAAGTACATATTTTAAAACAGGATATGTTTTTTTCTCAGCAGGGTAGCATTGAAAGTGTCATGCTTGTCAGGTGCTATATGCTTCATGCTATTTCATACTTAGTTTTAGAAGAAATTTTTTGGAGAAAACATTTTACACTGATTTTAAAGTCAGAATGGCTGGAAGCTCAGCAGTCATTTTCATGAGATTGCAATGAAAATATTAAACTTTAATCAATCAGGTATGTGAAATTAATTTACAGATGGAGATCACAGACTAAAATATATAGAAAATTTGCAATATATCACTGAATTTGTAGCTCTGTTCTGGCCAAGATTAAGAGCACCTGGACAAATTAAGAGTATTTGGACCTCTCAAAGATTTTTGCATAAAGGCATCTTTAGAAAAATAAAAGGGAACAAACAATCACACAAAAAAGGAAAAACCAAAAACCAAACCAAGAAAAAAATTTCTGTTAAATAGAATTCAGAATTACTGATTATAAGCTGTTTTCATAGCTTTATCTTTCTTGTCTTTGTCATTGAAGTCTTTGTGGTTGCAAACTACTTCAAAATTTTGTATTCTTCATGTAATTTTTTTGAGCTGGACAGACACTCAGGTGTCCCAGTTATGAACAACTGTATCATTTCAGATCCTCTAAAGCATTTAGTATTTCCTCATGAAGTTAATAGATATGACACTACAGAAAATGCAAGTTCTTATAAGAGAGCTGCTGGAAGCTAAGTTAAGGGCTGTTTTAATTGGCTCAAGACATTAATATTTAAGCAACTAAATCCTACCATAGATTTTCAGTTACTAGAAAAATTATATATTTTACTAAAATTTGGATTTGATTACCTTATTGTTAATGTTTTCCAAACATCTTCCCCTCTCCTGTTCTCCTTTTGACTTCCTTCATTCACTATGATGAATTCTGAAAATGCAGCAGTCCAAAAAATTCCATCTGGGACCTACTCACATTGAGTGGAATGACCTATTCCCCAAATATATATTATCTCATTTTGGATATAGTCTTATCTTTTCATGTCAACTTCTTTCAAAATCCACATTTTTGCTTTAATTCATAGCAATTTTAATTTTCCATAGCCCAAGTATTTCCTCAAATACAAAATATTCCCTATTTGTTAGAGAGTATTTCAGCTGTATAAAGGACTGTGATGAGAAGCTTCAGAACCTATGGGTAGGAACCTGGGGGAAGGCTAACAAGGCAGATATCCTGGTGGGAGTCTGATATAGAGCATCCAACCAGGATGAAGAGGCAGGTGAAGTATTTTATACTTCAGTGGCTGGCTGATGTTTTATGATTCTTTTTCAGAGACTCTAACTTGCTGTATGTCTGCTGGAATCCAACACAGTGGAGAGGAGAGGAGGCAGCGCAGGAGGCTCCTGGAGGGTGTGGAAGGTAACTTCCTAACACAGCTGTCAAGTGAGCCTACCAGGGGTTGGACCCCATTGGACACGCTGCTTATGATTTTATGAGGCCTGCTGGGAGATGTGGTGGTGGTTGGAGGCTCTCTTGGATGTAGCAACCATGGAATGATAGCGTTTTCAGTTCGTGGTGAAGTAAGGAAGGGGGTAAAAACCCCTTTTTTTCAAGAAACAACTGAATGTGGTACCTAGTGCTGTGGTCTAGTTGACATGCTGGTGTTCACTCAAAGATTGGATTCAGTGACTTTGTAGGTTTTTTTCTGATCTTAGTGATTCCATGATTCTATTCAGCCCATAATCCATTCCAAAAGAACACACTGCCCTTACTAGTCAGGTATAACAAGCATGATTTATTATATATCTGGTCCATTTCCTAGATTGTAAGACCCAAAACATAGAGGGATTATAATTTAAAAAATATAATCTCGTATTTCACAAATAGACATCCTTTTAATATTCCTTCCTTTTCTTCTCAGCTTGGGACTCTGTCACATGATTCCATCTTCCTAATTTTTCATTATTTTGCTTATGAGAATTTTATACAAGACTATACAAAAGACTTTTTGAAAAAAGTATGTAATACACATAGAACCTTCCTTCAAGAGCAACAATCTCACCAATAAAAGGAAATTAGGCTTGTTACAAATATCTTGATTGTACTAATGCCAGGTTTTGTGTATGTTTCAACGTCTCCTAGGTACTAGAAGCTGATTATATAATCCTTTGTTTAAAGTGTTTTTCTTCTCTCCCATTCCCCCTGGAAGGGGCTGATTAGTAAATATTTCAGCATTCTCTCTTTTCTCCATTGTCTGGAATCTTAAGCCAAACATACCTATATGATCTGGATCACCTGAAATCAGAAAAAAACCCACCTGTTTCAAAGCTTTGAGTACATCTTCGTCCTCTCCATCCTGCTAATCTGGTTGATGGGTCTCAGGTGGATGCAGCTCCTTGCTTTGCAGACAGTCACCAGCAGTACTCTATAAGCATGTCCCTTTTCACAGAGTAGCTGCTGTAGCTTGGCATTGCTGTTGCTAGTAACAGGCAGCAAGATTTTATGAGTTTGTGAGGCCTCTAGATTGAGATATGTCAGACCAGTTTTGTCTTAATATTTTTTGACCTGCTTTGTTTTACTTGTTTTATCACAGTAATTTCTCTAATTGGCCATAAGTGTTTGTCTAACTTGTTTTACCTTTGCTTATGTGTGTGTGTGATATTTCCCCTGCCCATTAACAAGGTTCTGAGAGTAACACTCTTTTTGAGGTGAGTTTTCACACTTGGGTCTCAACTAAAGCTGTTCTGCATCAGCACTGTAGCCCTTAACAGGGTTGGTCAAGTATTCCCTTACTTTCCTTCTTGTTTTTCAAATTTGATCCTGACTTGGTATATGAGAGGCATGTCATGGCTATGAGTTTGCCTGGTAAGCCTTGCTTCCTGGCTGCTCCAAAAGGTCTCTAGCTTGCCATGGTCAGGGTTTCTGGGCAATGCCTGGCTCTGTAAGACCCTGTGACTGCCCCACACTACAACTTGCAGTGTTTAATCGAAGTAAATAATCCATGAGGGCTTGGAGTAAAAGCTATTGTCATAGCAACAACTTTGGTGTTTATTTACATATAGGTTTGTGTCTAAATACATGAGAAAAAGTGATGTGAAAAGGGAATTCTGGTGGTTTTGTTTTAATTAGGGTCTTTTTTGTTTGTTCTTTTAGAACAGAAGGTGTTGATAAAATTTTAAAGGAAGTACTACAAGTGGGTTTAGGGAGATAATTGACTCAGGTAGACAAAGAAAAACCTGGATGAAGGCTTTCACTTTCTATTTACTCAATTGAAATTGAGTGACCTCACCAAAATTTGTGTTCTGTGACACTCCTTTTACCATTTGGAGAACTTATACATATTAATATTTGCAATAATCTCTTAGAAAAAGTAAGTGCTACTTAGTTATAAGCTATTTATATTTTACAATTCTTCTTTACTTGTTTAAATTTAGGAAGCTAGGCCAGAGATTGGGCTAGTAATGCAAGTTTGTTGAAATGGATTTGTCCTAGAAAACACAGATGTTAATATTTTCCTCCTTTATAAATCTGTACCTGAATGTTGGTCAGAATAGTCTTGATTGGCCTTAATACTTGTGGATTTTAGCAGATAGAAGCAGAGAACACGTTCTAATAAATGCAGCTTTTATAAAAGGTATCATTGTCTATAAACACAGAAAGGAACAATTCCAAGGACAGGAGGGGAAAAGTCACTAGACCCTGAATAGTCTTACTTTCTATAGGCTTGAGTTAGGTCTAAAGCAACAGATACTAGGCAAAAAAAAGATGGCTGGCTTTGCACAGCTTTTCTTCTGTAAGTCTAATCAGTACCATGGCTGCAATCTTAATGGGATTTTGGCATTTAACAGTTTTCTTTAGAATGAGTGCCTTGTGTTTTGTTAATATCACATTTCTTATATTCATAATTTAATTGTCCATTATTTATAGCTCTCTTGAATCCATTATTCATTGAATGCAAAATGTTAAAATAATGAAAATCTCTTTCAAGAAAAGAAGCCAATCCCTTGAAAAAAGAAATGACTTCTCTACAGTACTTAAATTATGCCCAAGATTACTTGTTAGATGGGTTGATAATTCAAGTTAATTTTTTCTCAAAACTTTGAATATAATTGTACTGTTATTACTATATATCCTCTTTTGGAAGACATGATTTGCACATACTTACCATCCAAAAAGCACAGTATGCTGCAGTCTGAGTCATAAAACTTTTGTTCAGATACCAGTTTCATCTATGATTCTTGTTAAAAGTATATGCTTCTTTGGTTTACCCCTCCCTTGGACATTCTTCTTTTCTTGTTAGAATTCTAAAGAACTTTTAAAGCTGACAAAATATGCATATACAAATCTTCCTTTTGGATCTTATTAAAGATTTCATTACTTTGACAGATCTTACCTTTATTTAATATACATTAAAAAAAAATCTGTATTATATTTATTTAAAATTCATCCACCTCTAAAAACCAATGTCAGGAGACAAAAATGATATAGGCTTTCCAAAATCCATAATATACACAGCAGTATCTTGTTGCCTTATTTTCTTAGCCTTCTGATATTTACATTCCTGTAGTCGAGTCTTCTCACGCTTGTAACATAAACAGGGAGTTGTTTTTTGCGTTCCTCTCTGATGAGGGACAACTGATTGACTTCTAGCCTGGCCAGTGGGATGGAGAGGTGGTAACCTTGTTCTCCAATCCCTGGTCATTGTTCAGAATCTATTTAACCAAGGTAATCAAAATAGTCTTCTTCTGTTCTAGACAACTTGAGCATGAGTATAATTTCTCTTCATGTCCTCTAGCGACAGTATGTAATTAAAAAGACAATACTAAGAAGTTATTTTCTATTATTATGTGCTAAAGGGATGACATGCATAAGGAGGCTCTCCACAGGCAAAATGGGAGGCCAGGCTGAACCTTCTGAGTTTCTAAGCAGTAGAAGAGCTAAGTCCTTGAAGCCATCTTAGATAATTTTCCATTTAAATTGTTGGCTTCTGTAAGTGCTCTGTATATTTTGTGGAGAAACCTAAAAATCTCCTTTATGGCTGCAGATACTATTAAGAGTTAAGACATCTAACAGAGAGACACTCTAATGCCTGAGTCACCTGTTACACTGAGTAGGTACACTTAGTCATATGAGTCACAACTGACTAATTATAATCCATGAATTTGAAGTCTAACTTGTCATTACTACAGTTCATCATGTCTAATTGTTGTGGTAAAGACTTCCAACTTGGTTCTTCCCAGGGGGAATCTGTAGCCAGAAACATTTGAAGGCTCTTTTAAAGACACCTATGATGGTGTAACGTGGTTTTAATTTCTTTGTGCTGTTCCTAAACAAAATAAAAGAATCTCTGCCTCTTTTGAGCAATACCGTGCTACTCATTCTAGTGTTTGTAAGCCATTTTTGGTAAATCTACATTGAATTTGAAGAACCCACTAAAATAAGTGTCGCTGTCTTTTGTGCATTGGTAAAAAGGTTTTTTTTTCAATTTGACTACTCCTTGAGAAGTGAGTTACAGAGTCGCTGCAAAAATGCCTATTGATTCTTTGCTTATTTGCTTCTTGTTTTATTAAATACAATATGTTTAAGGAGATTTCCAAAGAGGACACTTGGAACAAACTCATCCATAGGCTATAAACTAAGGAATAACAGAAAAATTGATAGTAATGAATACACCAAATCAGTCCAATTTGTTCCTTGGGATACGAGAACGTGCTTTTTCTTTCCAGGTACATACAGCAATTATCAGTCCAAAACTGCTCCAAGTCCTTACTTTAAAACAGATAAAATGGAAAACTGTTGAATATTTACCTATAGATAAGAGCAGTCTCTGTTCACATCTGTAAAAGTGAAAGTTGAATTAATAGTTGTGCTTCCAGTGTAAGATGTTCCATATGTAACTACTGATTAGAGACTTGGTATTATTCAGTGATCTGGAAACATCTATGGTATGATATCTACTTCACAGCCTAACACCATGAATCTTGGGAAAGATATACATTTCTATCAAAATTTCAGAATTTTATGTAATTAATGTTACAGACACCTCTGAGGATTGAGAGAATTCTATGAATTTACTAACTTTTTCATCAGGGTTCCTCTTGAATATTTTCCCCTTCAAATAACTGGAAGTAACTTGAATTTTTTTTTTCCTTTGTTCTCTTGTATTTTAATCCAGAAAATCTGTAACACTTCAACACTGTTCTTTGCACTATTTCCATACACTTGCCACTGAGCAACTATGCCCTAAAAACCTGCAAAGGGTGATGACTCACCTCTTTCAAATTTTAGGCACATAGTAAAATCTTCACCTCCTGCATGGTGAGGGTGGTTATACTCACTGCAGGCAAAACTACACAAAAGAAACTCACTGAGGACAAAGCAACCCTGTCAGAAGCATATGCTGCAAAGATAGCTTAGTTTACATACAAGATGCCTCACACATTTTTCCCAGATGCAGTAGCATTTCTATCAGTGGTTACAGAGGAAGATAGGTCTCCTACAAAGATCCAAATTTTTGTCTATTTTAATTTTTCCCTGATTTCAGAAAAAAAGGAAGAAAAAAAAAAAATCCCAAATACAACAACAACAAAGCAACAAAACACTATCATAGTGACTATGTATTCCAGATAATTATATGAATTAGTGTCATTAGTTAAGGACCCCTTTTTCCATCAATTTGATTTTCCCTAGTTGACACCATAATGGAGAACAAGTTTTTAGAAAGTAAAAATATACATCTCACCCCTCAGAAATTCAGTTATGGAACTGTGCAAAAGGGCTGATACCAGAGACTTATATCTGCAGGTTTTGGTGTGTTTCCAATGCAGATTAAAAAATTAAGATTTTTCTTCTGACTTTACCTGTAAGTTAAACTATATTTTCCATTTGATTGGATCTTGACTTATTTAAGATTCAATTTAATTGACGAATATTTTTAAAAATATTTTTTGTGAATTTCAAAAAGCTTAAAAGTTTCACAAGAATGATAACTTCCCAGAATATTTTGAATGTTTAATGATGTTTATAGATTTTATTTTCACAAAATATTCCACTTTCAGTGGGTAGAATTATACAGCTATTTTTGTTTAAACCTAAATATGTGTCAATATACCTCGTGCCTGTGATAATACTCTGTTTCTACATAAGAAATCATTTCAAGTAAAAAAGTGTAGGTCCAAAGAACCTAAATCTGTTAGGATGGATGAAATTTCAGACTAGCATATCATATAGTATTTTGTTTCACATTAAAATATATTAAAAAGTACAGTCTTGATAATTTCAGAGGTAGAGCATAAAAATGTAACAAAATTATTTCAGACAACAATAATTAAATTTTATGACATTCCAAGAAGAAATGAAATACTTTTTTTTTTAAATTTAATTTTTACATGAATGTAAAAACAATCTAAAAGAATGTGCTTGAGCTTTAACATGTATGAGTAGTAAGAACTATTTTTTCAGGTTTTTTTTCTGTTGGCTAATGTGAATATCATCAAATCATTCAATTTCATGATGTATAAATAACTAAGCCATGAAGATTAACACCTGATGCCTGATTTATAACAAAGACACTAATAAACAATCTCCTGGCCCCTTATTCTCAATACACTTTTTGGAGTCTCCGTACAGCAGCTTCATCTTTGGTAGAACTCAGCACTTATCATTCCACTGCATAGCGAGCACTTGAAAATCTGGCCTCTTAGCTCATATGTGAAAGCTGAATTGTTTTGGAAATCTGGCCTTTTTTTAAAATCTGGGCCAAATTCTTGAAGTCCTAGTCTGGTAGTTGCTCAAGAAAAAACCCCAGTCATGCTGTAACTTGAATTTAAGTTTACCATGGCAGAACCAGAATTAGGTATCCCTGACTTTTTTTTTTTTTTTAATTATTATTATTATTTTCATTTAGTAGAATATATGTGAATTCTCTCTGGGTTACAATATGCTCACAATTTATATAGTTGGTATTTTAAAAACACATTTAACCTACCTTTCTTTAATTAAGAGAACTGAACTGCAAAAACCCACGCCTAATTTAAAAAGCAGCCAGTATCAAACGGAAGCAGAGGGTGTCAACATACCTAGTGCTTTCATCAAAGGAGTAGGTTACATTACTTTCATTGTCTTATTTAAAAGTAACACCACAGAGGATGAAGAACTTCATCCTGTCTCAGTCCTCTGGGTCTCTGTTTGCCCCATTTGGTACACCTGCAGCTAGCACATATTCCACTTCGTACTTTTTTTAAGCACATCATGTGCCAAGGAAAGAAAAGGAGGGCAGGAGTAGCTTAGCAAGCAGCTGCTGGCAGAGAATGAAAGGTTTCATGTGGTGTGAATCAAGGATTATAGCGTGAGGTTGGCAGCTGATTCAAAGTTTGGAAGCAATAATCTGCTGTTTTAAATCATGAGTTCTGTGGTTTGTTTGTATAACTTAGGTAGTGAATCCTAGTCACTTATAGTCAGGTCAGATATTACACAAATTTAAATGAAAGGAAAAGCAGAGGGGTTAAGTGCAAAGCAAAAGGAGGGTCACTGTTGTTAAGATAATTCAATTTTAAAAAAGATTTTAGAGGTGAATGAATTCAGCAAGTACAAAATTTGTCTTATGAAAATGAGAAAATGAATTATGTTTAGTACTTCAATGCTGTGGCTATTAAACCATTATGGACTGAACTCAGACCCTCAAGCTTGTTTTGGTTTACCAGATTCATACCATTAGATGATCCAGAGAAAAGGACAACACCTTGAGACACTCTTACTGTTTATATGTTCAATTTATTTCTATTGATCTGTATATTTGTCTATATTTCTTTAATAATGCATTATCTCTCAGCTCAAATTCAGAACATTGTTGAATAAATGAATTCAGATTAAAGTAAACCAAAGTCTTAAGTAATAGAACAGGCCATTTGTATCTACTCTCAAACAACAAATCCTTTTAAGATCCCCAAAGAAAAATCAGTGCCATCTACTATGCACGGGGGGAAGAGTGGGGCTAGAGACTAATTCAGAGTGAATTAATCTGCAGTTCATTAGCAAACACTGATGTTGCTTTTGGGAATGAGGAAATTAGCAGGATTATAATTATAAGCAACAAGTGTTTTCATAAACATATTATTGCTTGTCAAGGGTATACAATATACTAGTAAGGCCATTAGGTAGGATTGATGCATGCCATAAATCAAGTTTTCAGTTACACGACAGATTGTGTTTATAAAATAACACCATTTCTGAAGAGCCATTACAGTGACCAAAGCAATTTCACAGGTGTCAGTAGGCCTGGTGAATTGCAATAAGAAATTAATTAAAGTAAAATTTTTTTCTTTATCTTTGTAGATCAGGCACCCTACTTACAGCTATCAGCTGAATCCCCTAGTAATGACAGTAAATCAGCATTAGGCACTGAAGGAAGAGGTTCAAAGAGAAGATCAGGGTGTCTGGTCTCTGTCAGGGTTTGCGTGTGTGCACGCAAATGCGAGCAGTGGTGTGAAAGAAGAGAGGCAGCCAATTGCCAGTAAGTCTCTTTCTGTAGTGGTAGCAAAGTGATTGGCTGCCAGGGGAATCAGCTAAGATATTGTCTCCTGTGGGGGCTTGTTAGGTTATACAGCAGGCATCCTGCAAAAACATTGAATAACAAAGAAGCCTGGCAGGCAGAACTGATTGTGCTGCCTGTGGCTGCTCTAACCAGTCCCTTCTAGCAGGGTCACTGGATGGGATACTATAAAGAGCATGAAAGGGATTTAGAAGAGCTACGTTGCCTAGAAACTGACTGAGCCTCTTTACAGGGGAGAAATGTCTACACTCAAAACTCTTTAAAGACTTTTCTACTTTTAGTGTCTTACGGACTTTATTTTGGATGCTAATTCCAAAGTTTTGTGAATGCTACAAGAGATCAGTTGTTTGTAAAACTTGTTTGATACAAATTTCATGAATGTAAAATCCTTTGATTCCAGTAAGGCTTGAAAAAGAAACATTTCGACATGTACTTTATGCCTGTTCTAAATTTGATTTGCACTTTCTGCCTCATTTTTATCATTTGTCAGTTTAAAGGCCTGTATCAATGACTCAGACACTTGCAAGGTGACAGCAGTAACATGAAAATAAACAAATAGATCAATTTCTGCATTTACATAGATCTAGATTAATGACTGCTGTGTTTCTTATAAATGTGCTTTTGGAAAAATTCTCAGGCACCAGCAAATATGAAATATCATGTTTTTTAAAAAACATAGAAACATACAAAACACATTGAAACTGCTTATAAAATTTTAAATATTTGCATATTCCTTACTTCTTTCTTTAAACTAGAGAGGATGGGGACACAAAATAACAAGGGTGAAATACCTTCTCATGGTTTAGCTTCCAGTTATTGAGCCAGTTCCTGAAATATTCTCAGACAAAATTCTTTGTTTTACCTAATTAACGATAAATGGGGAGAGATCAGAGAAATTTTTTCAGTGAGCTGTAATGGGAAGCAAAGACTTCTGAGAAATGATGAATTCTTTCTAAATGTAAATTATATAAATAGATAATATTAAAGGGAGATTAAGCCAATCCCAGTGAAAGAGCACTATTTTGTCCAATGTCCTCTGAAATCATGCACCTAAAGGTATATTTGATGTTGAGTAAAGGGAAATTTGAATATGGAAGCAGGAAAATTCTCACATATCTCACCCAAAACATGAAGACTTCATACATAGTAAAATTCCTTCTGACTTCTTTTTCTTCTGAGGAAAATAATTTTCAAGGTCTTATAGGACATTTAGACCATGGAGGTAAGTTACATAGATGACAGAGACTTGTGTATTACAATAAAAATATATAAATATAGTAATATTTACCAAGATACATTGTTAAAAAACAACAATTCATAAAACTCCACTACTGATACAGATCATTGTGATAATGTTGGGTTCAAAATCCTCTGGATTCTTTAATGATAAGAAGACCTTGAAGCAGGTCTTCTTTGGAAGGCATTTCATTTTATTTTGTTGGTATTTGTTACTGAATCACCAAAGACGGTCTGGAGATCTTGTTATATAAAGGAAGTTCTTTGTTTAGATCTTTAATATACTTCATATATCACCACTATTTTCCTCTGGATTAATCTTGTTTGAACCAGATACTATGACTCTTGAGGGGACCTTTATGTTCTTACAGACACTTTCACAAGTGTATGCATTTTGAGGTTGATTCCAGAAGTACTCGTACACAATCAAAGTTTGTTTCCTTCAGCAAAAAAATTTCAGTGCTAGCTCTCTATATTTAGATTTTGAACACTAGGATTTCTCTCTTTTAAGCTCAACAAAATATATTATGTTTCTAGCACAGCTGGCTTATGTATGGCTGAGAGAAAAAGCACATCTGATTCCTTGTAAATAAAATAACAGAAATGAGATTTGTTTATAAGATTGAGAGACCTTCCAAGTTCTAGCTTAAGTCTTGGTGTTGCCTGAGAGATTCTTTTTTTGGTGCCTGGAATATTAGTTTGATGAAACAAAATATCCCACAACTTCAGAATCCAACTGTGTTTTTTCTTTGAGAAAAGAGAATTAATTATCTCTAATAATCCACTCAAAAATTAATTGCCAGAGAAGATATTTAAGTATTATTTAATTAAGTACATGCAGAGTTTTTTCCCTGTTTGCTTGAAAATGAAGATAACAAATAACACAACTAATCTGGATTTCTAGTTTGATGTTAATTGTATAGGTCATTGTGAACACTGTAGTACAATAAAATTAGTAAAAACTTCAGCCCCTCTTCCTGGTCTATTAGTGTAGCCTAAAATACATGTATTCATTTAAAAAAATATTATAGAGAAAACATATTCCACAGGATAGTATGTTTAAAAGGTATAAAAATTATGTTATTAATAAGCTTTTAATATACAAATGTGAATATTAAAAAAATGCCTGTTTTATACTTCCATGAACTGTGATTGTGCATGAAATATGGATAACTGTACATAAAAATTATAAGAAGGAAAGCCAGTGTATACACATGATATGTCAACAGGAATGATGTTAGGCAAAATTTTCATTAAATACTGAACAATATTCAGATTCAAAAACTAGAAGGGTTTTCTTGATTTGGATGATAATATGACATTTTGATTTCCCATGAGAAAAAACATCACTATGACTTGTTTAATTTGTATTACAATGCTAGACAGTTAAAAAAAAGAAATATTAAAGACCTATTTATATTTTGCTTGAAGAACCTGCAGTCTGTTATTTTTTGGTTAATCACTTTGTAATAAAATGAAATTGCAATCTTCTGTTCTTGTTTACAACATTCAATAATGTATTGGACTAAAATCAACAGAAATTTGCCCTATGGCAAGTTTAAGAATGTCAGGAAAACTTCATGTAAGACCCTTCAGTCTGTCTGTTCAGAAAAACAGATTATAACACTTACTAACAGAAGAAGAGGTTTAGGTATCTTGCATTGTTTATCAAATTGCAGTAGTATAGTAGTAGGCTGTATGATGAGTTGAAACTGGTCCATTTTCTGCCTAGGTTCCCCAAAAAAACGATGGACCGCTATAATTTAAACTTGTGCAAATGCATCAAATTACAGAAATGGAAATATCACTCTAGAACAAAGGACATTTAAAAATCACCGTTAGAATGGTAAAATGTCAGGAACCATTGATTTCAAAATGCATCTACAGTGGTTTTTTCTCAAATACTGGGTTGTAGGCATATTTCAGCTGCTCACATTCACCTATTGCCTCAGAGTTTTATAACCTCAGATATTTTGGCATGCTCTCCAAGTAAGATAAACTGCTTTGTTTCTGTGATATTTTTTGCTGTATGACAGACTGAAAGATGTTCACCTTCTCAGCCAAACGTGAAAAAAATCACTAAATATCATACTACTCTAGATTTGTTCTGCTTGACAAAGGGAGAGGAGAAAAAATGCAAAGATTTAGGCTAGAAAAGTAGAACGTATAGCACTCTACATCAAGTAGGCTCTTTGGCTAATAACACTGCTATTAGACACAGGTCACTTGCTCAGGGGGAATAAGGAATATGTTCATTCGGGCAGTCAGCTGAATCAGACTGCAAATTTAGGGGAAATAGTACTGAAGGCTTAGCAATAAATCAGGTTCCTTCTCCACTAGATTTCGAAATACCTCCTGCTAGAAATAGTTTTGATGAACAATATATGCATATGAAAATTAACTATACAAATTTATAATGCCAAGTGATGGTTCATCTATGTTTTTGCTGTGTTCTCATTTCACACAATCACAGAATCAACTAGGTTGGAAAAGAACTTGGAGATCATCAAATCCATTCTATGGTCACCTTCTCAGCTAAGCCACAGCACCGAGTGCCATAGCCAGTCTTTTCTTAAACCCCTCTAGGGATAGTAACTCCACCACTTCCCTGAGCAGCCCATTCCAATGCCTAACCACTATTTCTGTAAAGGTTTTTTTTCTAATGACTAGCCTAGACTTCCACTGGCACAGCTTAACAGAATGATTTTTGTTTGTTCTCATGCCCACCAAATGACAAAAATATATGTCTAACTAAACAGTATTGAAGATACTGCGAGTTTGTGTGTGAGGACCTGAGTTGATGAATACTATCATTAATTTTATTCTTTAGAAACTACATGTATTTTTATTTAGCTTAAGACTCTAAGATTTCTACATAATTGGAATTGAGATATCTATCTTGAAACAGTATCCAGCTATAGGTTTCTCAATATTTTCAGCTCATGCCCAAACTCAAAAAATATGGATTTTTTTTCTCTGTTTTCACTGACCTATGTTTTATAAACAATAAAAAAGAATTATTCCATATTGTGTGTCAAAGCTTGAATAGCTGTGAACCTTAGAAGTCCTACAGAGTCCTTCACTCTGATCACACCGTACTTGTTTTGAGTGTTAACCTGATTGGGCCTCCCATAAACATTAAATAATTTGGATTCAATGACCTGCCTTTGACTTACCTGTCATGAGTCTGGAAGACAATACACTCATTTGAGTTTTTTATATTGAAACAGCTTTTAAGGAGAATATTATCTTCTGGAAAAGGTATATTTATCAACATGCTTTGATTGCCAGGCTCCATCTCAGGGAAATGTGAAAACATGTCAGTAGTGACTTGCTACATTCCTGCACCACAATATATCACCAAAATTAAATTTCTCATAATGAAAGTATGAGTAAAAGGCCATTTTAATGTCCCAATGTATAATAAATTATTTAAATTCTAATTAATTTTTTATTTTCAAAAAATATAAAAACTGGCTTTTTCCCACATTCATAATTTTTTTTAACATTTACTTTGAGTTTACATAAGGTTACTTTTCCTCATCTTTATCCTTAAAAAAAAAAAAAAATCTAAATGCAGTAGATCAAGAATTATGGCTTATATTACACAAATTAATAGCAATTTGAAGACAATTATAGCCACAATATTAAAATATCCCATCTTCAATCACAGGTGTTCTCACTGTACAGAAAAATTTGCAGTGTGTTTTGGAGAAGTACGTACTTTGTTTCTGGATGACTGACAATCAATTTTTCCCCTAGGAGCTGTCTGCAACATTCACTATGAACAATAGACAATTTTTTTTTTTCCTTTGGTTGTTTCTTTGTTGTTCTGGAGTGCATCCCTGCTATCTTCCATCTGTTTTCCTACAGGTTACTTATGAATACAAATTTTGAAAAGAATGTGTGGAAGTGCCTCTGGAACCCGTCTTCTCTTTGCTAACAAACCTTTGTTTTCCTATTAAAGAAAGGTTTGCAATGCCCCCCCCCCAGTGAATTGATCTAGATAGGTCAGTACTTTTGCTCAGGTCAGTGTAAGACTGTAACATCATGAATCTTTGATTCAATGACTGTTTAGCAAGTTGTTTTTCAGCAGTGTAGAATATGGAAAATAATACAGGGAATTTTCTGACAATAACAGTCTGCTTTTCGTAGTTATTTGTTGATTCTGTGGCTGTTATTCACTATGTATTTTAAAGTGATTTTCATTTGATACTCTACAAAACACATTTGAAGCAAACTGCAGTAAGTATCAAGTACAGCGATGATTAAATGTAGTTGTACTGAATTTTTCACAGAACAGCTGAAAATTGAGAGTGTATACTGCAGGCTTTGATTAGACAGTATATTTTATTCTGGCTATATGGGTGAACTCATTTCTGCTGTGGGTTGTTAAGTGTTTTTAATTAAGTATAGCAGCATCCCACCTGGCATGTCTTCACTGCAGCATTGTTCTTGAGAGAACATAAAAATATTTTGACATTTGCTGATGTTGATAGTTAGAATTCAAGGGAAATAGTAAGGTGGACCATTCTAGGGCATGCAACAATTCAAGTACTAGAGAATTAACTCAATAATTAATCCTGCCCCATTCTGGACATCTGTGGCCTCACTTCAAGTCCTGTGTGCAGTTTTGGGCTCAACAATATATGGATATATAGCTCTTAGATATTGTTAAAACTGGGGCTATAAAGATGGTGAAGGGGCTGGAGGGGAAGCCTTATGAAAAGCAGCTGAGGTCACTTGTTTATCCTGGACAAGAGGAAACCTCACCGCAGTTACAGCTTCCTGATGAGGCGAAGAGGAGGGGCAGGCATTGATCCCTTCACTCTGGTGACCAGCAACAGGACCTAAAGGAATGTAATGAAACTGTGTCAGGGGAGGTATAGGCTGGATACTGATGAAAGGTTCTTACACCAGAGGGTGGCTGGGCATTGTGACAGGTGCCTCAGGAAGGTGGTAACAGTACCAAGCCTGCCAGAT
Organism: Hirundo rustica; assembly: GCF_015227805.2. Taxonomy (NCBI): domain Eukaryota; kingdom Metazoa; phylum Chordata; class Aves; order Passeriformes; family Hirundinidae; genus Hirundo; species Hirundo rustica. The sequence goes on from NC_053455.1 coordinate 36,914,976, forward strand.
GGTGTGATTCTTGGTGTTGGCCTGCAGGACTAGGAGCTGGACTTCCACGATCCTTGTGTGACTCTTCCAAATGAGGATACTCTATGATTCTATGAATTGTAGTGTATATTCTTCCAAGGCTGTAAACTGCTGGGTTCCCAGACCATTATCATCTCCCAGTCTCTACCATCATGTTACATTTTAGAATACTTCACTGACAAACTGGCACCATGAAGGTGGTAAGACAAGAATTACAGGGTGTGTTCACAGTAGTCATAGAATTATACTTCTTTCAGAAGTTTATGAAGTCACTTCCTAAAGTCATGGAGGTATTATCACAACAAATTGCAGTAAAAGCACTATACAGTTTCTTCTTTCCTGTGCAATGGCTGATTGTTTTGGAACTGCCCTTTTGACTTTATCGTCATGCACCTCCCCATGTCCTCATAATGGGAAGACATAACAAGCAATAAATCCCCATTTGGTGTCTCTATGCCACTTGTAAGTCTATAAAAATATACCATATTTTTTTATATATATATATAAAAATATCAGTGTCAATATTCCTTACATTAAAATTTTGATTTTCCTCATATGTCTTCTCTCTATTTTTTAATTTATTCTGTCATTTCCTTTGAGACTGAGAAGTCTGAACTGTGCACAGAATTCTAGAAGTGGCTGTGAAAGATGTATGTTTTGGCATAACTTTTCTTTATTTCTTTCTTAGGAAATATGAGGTATTTCTACAGTAAGTAAAGATTCTTCTCAGTTGCATCTTAAATTTCCAAGTCATATTTTCTGCTAACACAACTGATGCCAAATGCATTAATTTCACTATTAGAGTGAAACCAAATCTAATTTTGTCTTAAAAAAAAATAAAATTAGGAAATAAGAATGTTGAAATGAAGCAAACTATCAGAGGTAGTTCATGAATAAGTTTAGCATTCATACTTGACTAATCTCCACAATTTTATTTTTTCAGTAACGCAGAAAAGTTATGTGGGGAAATGCATTTTGTAGAGTAAATATCATCTTTAAAAGTAATCAAACTCATGATGTTTAGAAGTGGAGGTCAGTGGCTATTTATGATACTTATAATTTTTTTTTTTAAATTTTTATAAGGAACTGAGTTGTATTGAGGTGCAAAATATTTTAATTTTAAATGATATTTGAATACTTCAAAAAGATACTACCACTAAAAAGAGATGTATATATATGCATTTAGCTCTCTAAACACATAGTAAATAAGTCCATAAAATCTATTGACATAGATAAGTCCATAAAATGTATTTTTCCTCTCAAATTTCCAGGCATTGTTATGCCTATTTTGCAGTTAGGGAGTGAAACTCTAGGAATTGAATTTTCAGGCATCTGTGCGAGCTCTGTGGCCATAAGGCTTATTCACCTGTCAACCTTCTATAGATAATTTCACTGGATATAGATATATACTAAACAAAAATACACAGATATATGTGGATATATATTTATATGCATAGGTATATAAATGAGTAACTGGGTTTTTTTCTAATATGAAGTACAGGTAAAAGACTTCCTGTCTGTGCTGTGTGACTTACAAGTTATTGTGACTCCATGAAGTCAAAAACTTTTAGGTAATAACATTTTCTGATAGATAGTGCCCATGTGGCTTCATAATTGAATATTTTTTCAAGTGGAAACATTGCTCTCTGTGACAATTCTTTCTCTCTGTGTGTATGGGCTGTGGATAAATATCAGCAAACATGAGAGAAGGGAAATAGAATGGTCAGCAATCAGTCATTGTGCAAGTTCTTGTCCTGTCAATCGACCTCAGTCACCATTTAAATAAATCATATTTAATGACCTTTAATTTGAATAGGTGTTTTTTTGTTTTTTTTTAATGGACAACCAATGAGATGGTTGTCACAACACTGAGGGAGAGCAAGAGAAATCCTAAGTAGTGAGGAGTAAGAGAGCAGAGCAAGACAGGTTCTAAGCATATCAAAAGGGAAAATCACTGTCTCAATTAAAAGATTGTTTTGAATTTTCTGCTTTTGATGTTCCTTTTTAATGGAAATTGCTCTTCTTTATCCACCAGTAAGGAGATTATGAAGTTAAATAATCTGTTCATATTTTCTGTTTACATACTTAATGGCTAGAACCTGTTCTGTTTTGCTCTAACTGCAGAATGAAAAAAATTCCTTTGTAACAGAAATGGTCCTTATGATTGCTGAAGGTGGAATTTTATGTCAAAAAGAAACAACTATGCCAGTTTGATATGGTTTCTCCTGTCTTTTACTGGACTGAGACGTCCTAAGTATCCTAAGTAAATTGAGAAATAAACTTGTTGCCCTTCATGGTCTTTGCCTTTTCCTGAAACAAACTATGCATATGCTACACTTGCAATTTATTTTTTTTTAATACACAGAAAATGCATATTTTATATTAAAAAAAAAAAAAATTCAAACTGCTGATTTCTACAAGAGCTATCTCTTTCCTCTCCATCTGAAAACCTCCTTTTGTTTGGTAGCAAATAGCATCTTTTTTGTCTACTTCAAAGCCAAATTATTCCACTTTCTAATCTCTAAGATTTGAACTATGTATTTATAAAAAATCTGGAGAGGAAGAGCATTTTGGTGGTTTCAAGCAATAGTTTGGCTGATTATATTTTGCCACCTTGGTTTTGTTTTGTTATGTCTGAATATGCCAGTTTTCAAATACAAGGGCATGTCTTACATTTCTTAGCCCTACCCATGGGATCAAAGGAGGAAGGATGAGCTGAAAATCACCACAATATAAGGAATATTCAAACAATCCTGCAGTGCTACATTTGAGAGAGATTAGGATGCTTCCCATATCATTGAATAACCAATAAATATACTCATCTCAGTGAAATCAGTTATAAATTATGTTGATATAAAGGAAAGTAATCATCAAGAATGAATAATTTTTATTCACAATACTTATCTTTGATTTTAAAAGCAGTGCTTTACTGCATGGACTGACAACTTATTTTATTGCTGTTCTACTCTCATGAAATACGTCTCCCACCTATCTTTGCAATTCCCAAATATTTACAGGAATACCATTGCAAAGGAATTCCATACAGGAAGTTTTTCTGACCTTTCTGATTCCTTCCTATCTAACTACACTATTCAGATGTTCATAAATGAACTCTAAATGACACCAGCATAATATTTTTTTCTTCTCCCATCAGAGGTCACTATTGGACATCATGCTTCTTTGATGCTAAGGGGATATTTTGGAATTTTATATTTTTCTGGCTACCAAAATGAGTTATATTTATTGTTCACTATTTAAACACTGTAAGCAAGCTGGTAATGAAAGAGGTGCTCTGATCAACAAATGCGTTTAGAAGGGATGTTGCATCTGTAAAGTTAGGCTGTATTTTTAGTAGATCAGGTGATATAGTTAGAAAAATCAGTCCAACTCTTGATTAAATTGCTTTTTCCTAGGTCTGAAAATTTCAAGAATGTCAGAATGTGATAATTTCTCTTTGTGCAAAAGTAGATTAACTTGTACATTCCTAACAGTGTTTGTCACTGTTGTATGTATCGCTTTTTATTTGTTTTGCTCCCTGATTTCTGAAATATCCACAGCAGTGTTAGGTGATTTATCGATCTGTTTTTGAAAGATAATTAATGTTCAAATGAACATGGATAATTTTATATTTCTCTCATATTAACTGTAAAACTTGTCCTCATGTTAAGTGACTTTCACAAATTTCAAGATATGTTGTGGGATTAAAAATGTTGTACTTTACTCATTTCTTCCCTAGCATAACTTACATAAGAATTATTTTAATCTGGTCAAAATCTGACTGAGAATTAGGTCTGAAATCCAATCTTTAATGGTATAAATTAAAAATGCACAGACATTTTTACATTTTAGAATCAAAACATTTCCTTTCCTTACCCACAAGAGTAAATTTAATTTACAATTGAGCTAGAACTTGATACATATACCTTCAGTACTTGAATACATTACCTTCCTCATATCATAAAACTGCATTGCAGCATTTCAGGAAATGCTGCCCCAGAGGGTGATAATATAGTGAGTGCTTCTTTGTATCAGCTATTCATTTTCTCACTTTCAGAATGCAACACTATGAGCATCATTTTCAGGATGACCTAATTGTAGGAGTCTAATAAATGTAGACATACTCAAAAAGAGTATGTTTTACTGCAGTTTAGTGTACTGAAGACACAGACAACCTGAAGCATTGTAATTCATCTCAGAAAAGAATGCAGCAAGCACTCTCTCATCAGGTTATGTGCGGTGGAGTTACAGAGTTGCAACTTCTTTCCTCCTCAATACCAACGTAAAACAATGGCACATTGCAATACATAGAAGAGTTTGAAAGAACGTCCCAAGGAGCTTACAATCTGCATCAAATCATTAAGACAGAGAGAACAAATCAGTTCACAAGAATGTGAATATTTTGTCAGACAGAATTCTGAGAAAATTTGTAATACATATATTAATGTATGGAATAGAGGTGCTTCACTCTCTTCCCAATCAAGTGACCTACCACTAAAACACACCAAATGACAGATAATGCCTTTACACTGAGCTACATATATCTGATGCACCTACCAGAGGGACGTTCAAATAAGAAAAAAAGATATGTTGACTCTTTTACTCTTGCTAGTGCATTTCTGGATCATCATCAAAAAGTGGCAAGCACAAAGATTGATAATGATATACTCCTTCTTCTGTACTCAGAAGAGAGCTGGCAAAATATCTGCATTGACATAAAAATAAATTCCACAACCTTTCTTTTGGTTTCAGAATTTTTGTTTTCTCCCTTGTAATTTTTTCTTTCATTTTCTTTCTAGCTTTCTTATCCTGTTTTACTCAGCAAATAAAAACAAAGAACAGAATGAAAGAAGGAAGAAAAAGAAAAAGAAAAAAGAAGAAAGAAAGAAAGAAAGAAAGAAAGAAAGAAAGAAAGAAAGAAAGAAAGAAAGAAAGAAAGAAGAAAGACGAGAAGAAGAAGAAAGAAAGAAAGAAAGAAAGAAAAAGAAATAAATAAAGAAAGAAAGAAAGAAAGAAAGAAAACAGAAAGAAATAGAACAGAATAAACGAAACGCCTACGCCAGCCCGAACGCCCGACCCGACCGCCCTCCCGCACGACGAACGCCAGCAGAAGAGGCTGTTGTGGGAATACTATACACAGAAGAATGAATTTTGAACTTAAAACTGGGGGAACACTTTGTAACACTTTCATTGATATAAAAGTGGTAAAAAAAATCACTGAAGTACTTTGCTTCTTTTTACAGTTTTCTATCTAGAATGCCAAATGTTTTTTTATTTTTTTTACTCACTTGAATGATAGCTTTAAAAGTTTTGTTTTTGTTTACTTACCAATTCCACTGCCTCTTTTTCTATAGGTGACAAGGAGAATTTGAAAAACTGAAGTTTGCTTACTTTTTTCAAATTTATTTATTGTCCTTGTTTTGCTTTTTACTTTCTGTTCTCTTCAATAGCAGTCAGAGTCAATAGTTTCTTATAGTTCACTTACACTTGCAAGCTTGGTTTGGGTTCTGCTTCCCCAGATAGCTGTATCCAATATATATTAGAAAATTACTTCCCTTCTTAAATATTCTTTATTTTCACTTAATATTCTTTCCATCATATCTTAATTTGCAGTACCTTCTTGACCAAGTACCTGCATTTCGAGTATGACACTGTAATGGAGAAATAGAGTGTCATTTTGGGCAGATTCATTTAAGTAGCCAAGAGATCATTTAATAAAGATAAGTTAGTTCAGTGAAACTACAGACTCATAAGCTTCAGGAGAAACCTTACAAACATGCCTGAGATCCTAACTACTGCTGGCTGGCTGTAAAAATGATTTTTTTAAAATATCAGGTTTTTTAATACTCAATGTTTGAGGCCTGTCAATATTTACAGCTATAGGAGCTAAGTTTAACTTAGTGATAAAAAATGCAGTGATTTCAGCTGCACTTCTTTTTGCACCACTGACATATCCAAACTGCAATTTTGGCAGGCTAAGCCTAAGACCATTTACTTAGGAAGTTATTGGAAGAATAAAACTGAGACTGTACATTTTTAATTCTTCCAAGACTGACCTATATGAGTATTTTCTTTGCAGAAGGTGAAATATACATTTTTATTCCACAGACATTTCTTAACTGTATCCCATTTTACTGTGGAGAATGGGACAAGAAAAGGGAAGACAGAGAAATGGAGACAAAAGATTTTCTTTCAATTTAGGGTGAATTATATTTTGTGTAATATAATCTACAAGATAGGTGTAAAAGTATTTTTCCTGCAATATTCATGGAAGTCTGCTCTGAGTATTTGTAATTATATCCTCACTGTGAAACTATCTGTGGTTTTGATCTGACCAAAAAAAAAAAAAAAAAGAGAGAGAGAGAGAGAGAGAGATTATAGGACATAATAATGTCCTCTAGATCCAGGTATCATTTTACATTGCTCTATGTGTTACATTGCTCCATGGTCACACACAAAACTGTGTAGAATAACTTTTACACAATTACATTTTTTCCAGTAGTCTTCTTTTCCCACCCTTTTCTTCAATTCTGTAAGTTTACCATTATTATTTACATAGTAAAATATGCGAGTAGAATATGAACTCCATCATCCAAACTAATAGAGCAGAAAGAGTGCTGGAGTAAGTGTTTCTACTTAGTTTTCTCTCTCATGAATTTCAGCAAAATGTGTTGCCTGTACTTTTCATCTAGTCTAATGAGATTTACAGCTGTTGAAATTTGTAATGATGACACAATGCCACTGTGCAAGAGTTAGGCTGATAAAACTGTGAAATAACAAAATGCTACCAAAACCCTCCAAATGAAGTTGAACTCAGCTCAAGTTAAGAAGGTAAATCCTCACTTCTTAGCCTTCATTAATTTCTTGTTTCTTTTCAAAGCCACTGGTGAGGTGGGGATCAAACTTTTCTCTGAAGCAGCAAGAGATAGGAAGAGAAGAGGAGGTCTCAAGATGTGACAGGAGCAGCTTAGATTAGATATTAGAGAAAAAAATCTTCATCAAAAAATTGCCAAACTTTGGAATAGACTGCCCAGAGAAATGGTTGAGTCACTGTCTCTGGAGGTATTTAGAAGACCTGTAGCCAGAACAGTTAGGAACTTTGTTTAGTGCGGGATATGGCTGTCATGGGTTAACAGTTGGACTAGGGGATCTGAGAGGTCTTTTCAAAATTAAACAATTCTATGATTCCATGAACAACTGCCAAAATTTAATGCACATATATTACATCCAACACAGAATTATAACAATCTTTGTATGTCTATCTGGCTGTTTAATTGACTTTCATTTTCTTAGTAGCTAGACCAAGTCTTTAATCCAGCAAATCTAAATTGCTATTGCTTAGCTCTGCAGATTTGTATGCTGAGTTGTGTGATTCATATCAAGCAATTAAGTGATCTAATGTGAGTTCTGTCACTGAGGTCGGATTTCTGATTTGGTACCCTCAAACACATCAGGCTGTGTTACTGTGATAGTTGAAGTTTAATATGGAGAAGTTTTTTACTTTTTATTACAAACATTGAAATGACACAGTATTTTATAGTAAAAATATATATTCTATTTAGTCTATTAGTTGCATTCATGAATTTAGTGGATAGCTATGATTTTTCCAGAAAGGTTTCAAGATGACATAACTATGCTTCTAATGAAAAATTATTCCAACTGACAAACTTACGGTAAAATATAAGAGTGATACAGAAGTGGTATTTTTTCCCAATACTTTTTGTGTCCATCATGTGCCCAGTGTGGCAGAAAATGTCTGTAACACAGAGCTCTGCAAGACATCAGAGGCAGAGACCTGTGACAAGAATTCTTTGCGGTCAGACCTGAGAGGGCAGACATTGTGTCACTCCTGATCCTGCTTTAGTCCTTAGGAGTCCTATCATCTTATTCTTCTCAGTGTCACAAATGTTATAGCTTGCCCTCTGTGCACAGAACTACACCAGCTCCATAGCCATTAAACTCACAAGCCTTTTATTTCTCGAGCTACTTGTTACTACTCTCTGTTATGAAACTGTGGTTGTACTGTGGCAAGTTAAGGAAAAGATGAACAGAATAAAAATGCTTGTTACAGATAAAGCAAATCCATCAAAAGCCCACTGAAAGCAACACGCAGGTAAACACAAGCTCAGAAACAGTACACCTCAGAGCTGAGGTCTTGCAAACTCAATGCAAAGCTTGTAGGCTGCTCTTAGCAATGGCACTACTGTGGTGTGGGGTTGCAGGCTACATTCACTAATGGGTTGCACTCACTCTCTAAACCATCACCACTGCAAACAAACCCACACAGGTTTATTTATTTACTTAGCAAGAGGAGACAGGTCTTCATCATTATTAGTGATTCTCATAAAGTGTGGTGGGCTTTTTTAAATAACTAATAGAGAACTTGACAATTCTACACATTAGAACTGCAAGCCAATTGAGTGGCTGTGTTCATATGACTTAGCTTCCTGACTTCAGAGATTTCTGTCTTTGCAATTTATTGTAAATCAATCTGAAGTTGTTATGGGTCCTTCTTTATTAAATTAAATGAATACCATACTAAGCCTTGGGACAGGGTATAATTCAGGTCCATGTTTGATGTAGCTCTGCTCAACATCAATTATATAAAATTTCACGTTTGAGATTATTACAAAAAATATCTCTATGCATGAACATAAAGTTTCTTTTAAGTGAAAGCTTGTTAGGTTATATAAACTAGGAACACTCCAGAATGGATCCATGACTTGCAATACAGTTTCATTAATGACTCAATTTTGTTGTCTTCATGTGTTTGAGAACAAATTCTCAACCGTTTTTAGCAATCTAACAAAAGATGTGCAATTGAACTTGATTTCACAGAAGATTTGGGGTTTTTTTCCTTAATTGGAGAGACAGTGTAGAATACTGATGGGTAATCTGATATGCAGTCCATGTTATATGGTAATCACAGAGCTAGAACCATCTCATTCTGAGGCATCTATCTCACAAGAGAAAGCAGTTATTACAAAAACATTCAAAGTATTTTCCAAAATTTATTTACTAATTCTTTTTCTGGCCATTTTTATTGTCAGGAAGTAGTTCTTGGCAAAGACACTAAAGGAAAGGAACTTTATCTCCCTGAAGTTTTTTTATGAGCATTTTCTGATATTTTCTACCTAAAAAGCAATTAAAAAATCCATAGGTGGATCAAGTATTAATGTTCTTACATCCCAATTATACCTAACAAGGTAAAATCCTTTGTGAATTTGTTTCCAGCTATTCTCAGTTCATTTGGTTTGTAGATGCTTACTCTGCCATATCTTCTGAATCTGACAATTTGGCAATGCCTCCCTCAAACTGTAAACACCGTGACTGTTCTAAAATGTTTGGTAAACTCAGGTAGGTAGGAGTTGATACTGGAGGGGCCAGGAAAGCATTCTATAATGAAAACAAAGGCTTCCAAATAAAGGAAATCTCCAAATAAGCTGTCAGAGCAGGATTTTTTTGCCTCCATATTAAAATTTCCTTTCATGTGGTTAGTTTGCATTAAGTGGTTATCTAGGGATATTCTTTACAATTAGTTGACATATTGTTTGGGTTCTTGTTGTTACCCTGTATGTATAATGATCTGAAATCAGATGAAAGAAGTTTTATCCCCCAATACCTGAGAGACTGCAACCCCCCTCCAAGTTTGCCATTTAAATCCCAACTGTGTTGTTGCCTTTAAGTGTGTAAGACAGCAAGACAGCACATTTTGTAGATTAAACCAATAAACTAGCAAACATAAAAGAAACAAATCTCATAATTGTGGATTTCAATTAAAGAAAGGAAGATCAAAGCAAACATTCTGCTTGAAATTGCACAGCTGCTATCTACACAAAATGAAAAAAAAAATCCTTCTCTAGCTAGCCATAATTTTTTGGGTGGGGGAAGGAGGAGGGAGAGCTCAAACCCTGCAGTAGAACAGATTGCTTATGCTTCTCACGTCCCAATCAGTAATACAGAAATATTGAGTAATAAATTCCCTGCCTCTCCTGATCTGAGAAGCTCCCACCATCTGTGAAAGCCAATTTGTAACAGCTTTAGTATAAAGATTCAGTAAACAGACAATCACAAGCATTGTGCCAAACAGTGCCAACATCTGAAGAAAAAACATAAAGCCAAAGCATGAGTAACACCACGACCTTTGTATTGCGCAATTATCCAGCGACCAAAACACTTTTGACTGCAAAGATTTTTTTTCCATCTTTTCCCCATCAGCAAGGAGTGCTGGAGCCTGCACACAACTCTGCTACATCTGTGGGCTGTGTACATAGGTCTTGTCCTAATATGCTGAATTATTATTGATGGCTGGGGCAGTTCTGCTCTGCTGGTGAACCAATAATGTCAAGGCAGTACCTGCAAGATTAATTATAGGAGAGAATAGGCTCTGCTTTCCAGGGACTGAGACTTTAATAGAGACTGAGCATTAGTTTCAGGGGATTCAACAGACAGCTGAACAAATGCCTCAAACAATGTTATACATGCTAAATCCTGGCACTTACCTCTTAGCAGTACTGAAAGAAAAGTTTCAACAATTGTGCTTAAACTGGGGAAAAAAAGAAAAAGAAAAAAAAAAAAAAAAAAGAGGGCTCTATAAACCAAATGAAAATGAAGCAAACCCATACCAAGATTGCTGAAACAGGCTAGGCTCTACAAACCCATGTGAGTATATTGCCTTGTGCAATTACCAAAGAGAAAAGAGACAGTAACAAATTACTCTAGCATTAACAGAAAAGGAAATGGCTTCTTGGTGACTGACAGTGCTCAGGGAAAAAAATCTATTTTCAAAATACATGTGACATTCTACACATGGAAATATAAGTTGTATCAAAGAGCAGAATATTTTATGCTTTTCCTTTTGCACCACTGCAGTGGAAATGTGTACTCCACAGGGCATTTTAGCTGTAGAGAACTGAGAATATGCAGTGGATGAAGCTGCAGCCATAGCAACAGCTACATAAATTTTCAGGCAATGGCAGGCACACTGTACACAATTTAAGCAGTATAACTCCTACACAGGCTTAAAAAAAAAAAAAAAAAAAAAAAAAAAAAAAAAAAAAAAAAGTGAAAAACAAGATAAAGTGGTGGAGAAGAGGGTGTCAAATATGGCTTATTACCAAGTAATCATACTTCCACATTATCAGGAGCTGGGCTCTGGGCTTCCTGCATTTTGCTTGTGTGATCAGAAGGCAGCAGAGAGCTTAACTGCATCTCTTCTACTTAAGCCCTCACAGGTATTATTCCTCTTTCTTGTTTTCATTATCTCCTAGGCCTAATATTTTCAAAAAATTACTGAGAGTTCTGATACAAATTTTCAATATATTGTCCAGCTACCCACATCTTGTGTCCTTTTGTAGTCATGCAATACTTTTGACAAAATAATCCCAAAATTAATGAGAGCCACAGGCTGGTGTGGCTCAGCACAGCAAAAGATAGTCTAAAGAAATCAATATCAAAAAGGAATGAAATAAGTTTAGACTCCACTGATTTTTCAGTTTCACAATTGCTAAGCACTTTACAGCTTTTCTTCAAACTTGAAACACCAGCAGAACTATTAAGCAAATGCACTCGAGGCTGAAAGACCTACAGTAGAATGACATATTCAAACTTTCATCTTCATGTCTTGTGTTTAGCTTCTGGTGATTTCTTTCACAATGTCCTGTGAAATTCCACTGTCAAAATTTTGCTGGCCACAGGGACATGATAGGAGACCCTGAAGGACTTTGCACATCTCAGACTATCTAGGAGTTTTGCAAGCCTAAACAATAGTTTGGAGGTTGACCAAAGGGACTCAAATCCTGCTCCAAAGTGAAAGAGTGAGGCTCTTAAAAGTTTTTCCTCCATGCTGGAAAGAATGACATTTTTTAAAATAAAATTTTCAGAATCAAAAGATGCAATTTCAGCTGTAACACACCAATTTTTTTCTTGATTTTTTTTTTTTAAATTTGTGTTTTTGTGACTGAGTCCATGACAAAGCTTAGAAATGTTGTTCTAAAATAGACATAACTTTGCAAACCTTGCTGTTCTGAAAAAACAAAAATAGTTTGAAAAGAATACAATAAATTTGAATAGCAAACCCATTTTATTCTTCCTAAGTTCAGTTCATTTTTCACCAAGAGCAATTTAGTTCATATCAAATAAATAAAATACAAACTCTAAAACTATCACCTGAGTGTAGGAATGTTACCCTGTTTTTTCTGAGTTTTTTATAGCCTTTTGAATTTTCATAAAATGGAGTCAGATCTTTAGTTACTGCACAATATTAAGAGCAGTTTTCTACCTTTTTCCCACATATGTAACATAAACAAATCCTTTGTTTTTCATTCTCTGTCCTTTGTTTGCATATTTCTAACCTGAAAACAATTGTAACTGACAGCTGGTTTGACCATTTGGCTGAGGGGTGAGAACTCCAAGAAGCCAATGTTCAGCCAGACCCAAAAATGTATAAAAAGTAAGAAATAAACAAGGAGGCTCTCTCTCCACCCCGTACTCAGCCTGAGTCGGAATGGAGGAACCTCTGCCCTGCGAAACCTCTCTCCCCGTGTGACTGCTTTGCGAATCATGGTAATATAGGAAAGCATCTCCTGTTATAGTGTTCCTGGATGGGGCTTGTGAAGGAGTGAAGCTAATGTAGCTCATAGCTAAGAACCTGAGCTAAGAAAAACTTTGTATTAATTTGGCTTGTCCCTGCATCTTTTCATACTAACATTAATTTAAGATGCTCAGCAGTCACACAAATAGCACTCAGTCTCCTGTCATATGCCATAAACAAGCAAAAGATGTTAAAAACTTGATTGATATTATCTCTTGCAAGACTGCTTAGATAAAATGTCACATGATTCCCAACCATATTTGAATGAAGTACAGTGTCATGGCTTTACTCTGTCTTTATCCCACAGTGGTTTGTGGAGATGAGAAAAAAACATGACAAAACTCTATTACATGAGAGCATCATTATATTTGATGTTCTATTTGATCTTGTAGTCAAAGGTTCTGTGTTTCTCCTTAAATATCAGCTGGTATTTTTCTTACTGATGGTCTGAGTTTTGGGATGAAAGACATGTTGAACTCAAAAGTCCAGACCTGGATTTTTTTTCTCCCAAACACTGAAAAGTTTTAAAATAAGAAATAGAAAATCTTGAATGTTATGAAAAATATTTTTAAAATTCTATGTAGGTACTTCAGAGTTATTTAAATTGAAATAAATTTATAGTTATAAAATGAGAGCTCCCAGTAAGAGTGAAAAAGTTGCCTCCAAAGAAGGTGGACTCAAAGAGAAGATGGGTAGGCCAAGTACATTCAGTCCAGAGTAAATCATAGATAAGATAGGCTATTTTAAAAGAAATAAGCCTCTTAACAATCAGATTTAATTTTTTCTCTGAATGACACAGTGTATCACTGAATGCTGTTGGCACACAAAATCACCTGAACTCAACAAGAAACAGATTTATGTCAAAACTTCAGAGCAAAATTTCTAAACATGTATAATACGACTTTTGAAGTCACAGACTTCTTATAACTTACTCAGGTCCAACTCTCATAACATTGCTTCTGCCCCACCCCACTTGAAAACAGTGGTACAAATGTATCAGACACATCTTTGGTCAGGTGATAGGCATTTGGAAACGGTAGGATAAAGACAAAGTCAAGATAGCTTGTCCTGTGTTCTGGAAGGTATTATGCAGGAGTTATGACCTGATCACTTAAATTTGCACTGCAGTGCAATGCATCATGCTAAAAATCATGCCCTGAGTTTTCAATCATTCAAATGTTCCCGAGTCCCAAAACTGAGTTCAAAAGCAGCCTTTTGACAACATTATCCAAGGTGACTTATCAAGAAAAGCAGTAAAATAAGGTGCAAGGAATTACAAAACGGAATGATCATTCCAAAATTAGATATCAACCTAAAAATTAGTTATTTAGTGCAGTGGACACTATCACTCCTCAGAAAAGGTCATATTCCACACTAGGTTTGAAGTATTTTTAAGTGTTAGCTAAAAGCTGTATCACTTTTACCTCATATTAATGTGGTTGCTTTGCTAGAGCACTGATCCTTATGTTTTCTCTTGAGCTGCATGGAAAAGCTACTGAAGTCAGCTTAAAAGTGATTCCTACTTTTTCTGAATACTAACTTAGTGAAGTACATCAAGTTATTTGAATCAATGACCAAAAGAGAAATATTTTCCTATGACAAAGTCAATTTATGGCAAAAGATGTGGTAGAAATTACAGCAAAAAAATTAACAGAGTAAAATACCTTTTAATCTCCAACCATTTTCCTCCCCTCAGAGGATAATCAAGAGTCTCAACAACACAACTGCCACATGAACTATAGTGATGTCTCCTGGCTTCTCAGTGAATATTCATTATTTTTAAAATTAATTATAAGGACAGATTATTTATATTTTGTTGTGAACTTCTAGGAGAAAAAAACAAACCAACGAAACAACAACAACAACAAAAAACACCCCTGCATTTGTGCACAATTTTCTTACAGAAATGTTTTTCATGACTGAGTGGTTTCACAGCTTTATAACTGCATTCATACAGTTTACCTCATGAAAAATCAAGAGAATTTAAATTTTTTTGTATCTATACTTGCTGTAGCCATGTGCCATAACTCAGGGAAAGTTATTCTAGATAGGAAGCTATTAATCAAATAAAAGTGAAATACCTACCTTTAGTATGTGTGTCTAGTGCTTCGGAGCCTCTGTTTGTGGCTCTTCATCATGGAGCCCAGAGTCCCCATTTTAGCCCAGATGTCTGTAGAGATGAAGGGTGACTGCAGTCCTCCCTAAAAAAGATGGTTGTAACTACATGACTGTGCATGGGAAGGGAAGAGACAAAGATTGTTTTTCCTCATCATCCTTTTTTTTCCAACAATGCTGGGGGTTTATTCTGAAAGTCACACACACAACATTGATGGGAGTCAAAGAGAGCTGACTAGTAAGGGTGCTCAGGAAACCAGGCTGTAACTATCCATTATCAGAATTAAGAGTGTGTTCAGTGTCAGTGTTTTGAGCCAGGAAGGGAAATGGTACCTGAAGGAATACTTCTGGCTCTTCTACAAGACTCAATTAATTTTGTCATTATCCTTGGGGTGATAAAATTCAATTTTGCTTACAGTACTTAGAAGCTTTGAGCTGTCTGTGCTACCACCTCACCAGAAAGGAAGGATAATTATTTTTGTAGTAATGCCCTCCTGTGACACAGGCATTCCAGATTCTTCCTCTATCTCTAGGCAAAACTTCTTGTGAAGTCATAAACAATGCAGCATGTTTACAGTTTAGAAGTGACCTGTGTCTTGATCTGGATATGCCAAAATTCAGGAAATAAGAAGCACAACATAGAACAATAAGACTAGGGCAAGAAAATAAGTATTTGATACAATTTGCAGTGAAAATCTATTTGGGATAAACTATCAGAAATTATATTTTATTTCCTTTTAAGATGGAAAAAAGGTTATGAAAATAGGAGACCTTATACTTCATTTTCTGATTTTAAAAAGATACTTTTTATTGCAGTTTGAGTTAGCCTCATAGAAGTACACTAGATTCTGAAACTGCCTACTCAAGGATTTCTTTACTTTGCAGTATCCTATTTCTAGGTCAAGTGAGATGGAATTTTATGATTTTTATGAAAGGTACATTCTTCTAACTAGATTTTATTCAGAAATTCATGATCTGATTTATCTGAGTTCTTCTTTTAGCAATTCAGAAGCTCTTCTCATTGCAGGTCACACTGTGAGACTTCCTCCTCAAAAATTCTCTTTTCCTACATTTCCTTATTTCTGGATCAAATGAAATAAAAAACTTAATAGCCTTTTATTTTCTTCTGTAAGGTAATCAAAATTTTTCTAGTTAGTATGTCACTGATCACACCAGCTTATCTTCTAATTAAGATTAGCGTGTTTGTTTCATTAATTTCCCTCTTTAGAACAGTCAGTAAGCACAGGGAATCTGAGATTTTTAAGTACCAAAGGGATTCAGTGCATGGTAAAATAGGCAATACATCAAATTCAAACACCTAAATTGAAGAAATCAATCATAATACCTTTTTTAAAAAAAACATGGATGAAACTTATTTTCAATTAAAATGACAAAGCTGACAACATCAAGCCCATATACAAGTAATGAAGTATGACTACTTTCAGTAGCAGAAGTGAATACATTCTTTTGGTCTTAATATTATGTACCTTGGTATAATCATTAGGGAACAGATTCTCATCTAACATAAGCTGCCATAATTAAACTAGGAAGTTATAACACGTTACATCATCTGAGAATCTATTTTGAATATCATATTCACTTCCACCTAATTTCAGTTACTCTTGTTGTTTTTTTTTTTTTTTTTTTTTTTTTTTTTTTTTTTTTTTTTTTTGTAATATGAGAATTTTTAGATAACTACTGAATAAAATAAATTTCTTTCGGAGCTTTACAAAGACAATCTTTGAAACCTACTATGATGTACAGAATATAATCTAGAAATCATGTCAACAGAGTTTATTTCCTTTGATTTCACACTATAGCTCCAGGCATCTGTTATAACAGATAGAAGCAGCTTTTGATAGTTCACTAAAGCTATCATACCACCAAATGACTTGAAAAAAGGGCTAACAGATTTTGTAAAAACAAAAAAAGAGGGGAGGAAAGTAATAGTAAAAGAGAAACAAAGCTGCCAAAAGAAAACATGTAGCTAGACCTGCCAGACTGTCTTCAGTAGTGAGGAGATCATGAATGTGTGTTGCCTGGTACTCTTATCTTGTCACGTGAAGTAGTGCATAGTGGCAGAGAATGCTAGAACTGATTGTTCACTAGAATGATAAGACTGGCTTATCCTCATCTTACTATATTTCCAGAATATTCTTTCTTACTACATATAAGCTAGGTGTTTTCAAAAACTTGTAAATTCTGCTGGTATAACTGGAAATTATTTTGATTCACCTTAGGAAATAGAATTGTGTTTGATATCTTTTGTTAAATGTCTGAATTTGATATACTGTCCATAGTAGCAAGTACTGAATTCCCTCAATATTTAAAAAAACCAGTTCCACAACACTTCCTGATCTAAAGGGAGAATCACCTGAAAGTATCATATTTATATTGCAGCTCTTTCTGATCTACTGGAACGTTAACCACAAAATCTGTGTGTTTTAAAAGAAAAGCTATACTGTATGCTTCAGAATATAAAAATGGTAAGGACAAAAGGGCAAAACAAACCAAAACCATTAAAATGTTATTGTGAAACAATGGATTAGACCTGGAATTTTCACCATGCCTAGAAAGAGGGGAGGTGGGAATGGTAGGATGTTTCCTTCCACTGACTCATAACCACATACCTAGTAAAGGTTGAGCTGAACTGACCATCTGTCAGTGAGTTGGTTTACACTCTAGTTTTAGTTCTGCATTCCACTAACCAGCAGGGAAACAATTTTCTAGTGTGCTTTGAAGTTAATGATGAGAACTAGATTGTGTTTGAGACACTTTCTCTCCTGAGAAGTGTTTACATGAAGAAGAGTCATGATTTAGCGGGTCAGAAAAATTCCTGTTGTCAAGGGACTTGCAGACTGCCTTAATGAATCCTGAGCACTAAACTCCATATATGCAAAAAATTCCATTTTGCATCCTGGTGTAATTTTTTGTGGAGGGCAGGGATGGAATTATTCTGAAGAACTTCTCAGTACAGATGTCACTCCTGTCAGCATTACTTGAGCCACCACTGTGATAACTTGAACTCTCACCACCACTGCATCATTACCTATGCTATTTGATCCTAGAAAACCCTGATGCTGTGCTGTGACTTCAAAGCTGCTGACATAGCATGAGTGGAAAGTTATCATCTACTGTAACTAACAAAAAAGTACTGAAAATTATTAACCCCTCTGTAACAGATCAAGTTTCTATTTCTTAGAAATGCATCCTGCATCAATATGTTTTTAAATTCCTCAGTCATCCCGGTATACACTTTGATCCTGGTTTCCATCTCTGTGACTGGATTTTCAGTTTGGTATTTATTATTGAACATTTCATTTTTGGCATAATACTGGTCTATTTCTAGAGCCTTCCAGCTAGTACCCCTTGTCCATAAATTAACTACAAGATGCAAGATTAACGTCACCACTACTCAAACCCTAGTTATTCCTCTGAAACACCTTCTCATGAAGACTTCAAAAGTGGAAAGTATTTCTTGAAATGGACCCTTAAGAAAAAAACAAACAAAACCAAAACACAAACGCACACACCCCTGCCTAAAACCACAAAATAACAAGGAAATAAAAAACTGTGTACACACAAAGCATGTACTCAAACATAGCAGAGACTTTGGGTTGAGGTCAATGACATGACTTCTCTTAGCAGCACTGGAAAATTGCAGCCTTGATTATTGCTCTGTAATATGATAGGCAAATACAGCAAAATACTGAAATACCTCATCATGTACTAGACATACTCTTACATGTTGGACAAGTAATAATGATACAACTCATACACAAAACCCAGAATATCCTCTAGAGACAGACACTGATCTCTTCTCTGTGGTGACCAGTGACAGGACACAAGGGAATGGCCTGAAGTTGTTTCATGGGGAGTTTAGGTTGGATATTAGAAAAAGGTCCTTAACTGGAGCAGGCTCCCCAGGGAAGTGGTCACAGCATCAGCCTGACAGAGACAAAGCAGAACTTGGAAAAAACTCTTGGGCACCAGATGTGACTCTTGAGGTGTCCTGCACAGAGCCAGGAGCTGGACTTGATGATCCTTGCAGGTCCTTTCCAACTCAGTATATTCTGTGATTCTGTGATTCAACAATATGTACCAAGACAGAAGCATTTAATTACTGATTCTTTATTAATTGTTAGTCTTAATTGAATTATATTTATGAATGTGATTTAACGTTAGGGTTATTTAAAAAACGCAGCTATAATACCTAATATTCTTTCTCCTTAACATTGGAGGACAAGTTATTTAAAAAAAAAAAAAAAGAAAAAAAAAAAGAGCACCTCAAGTATTTAATCTCAGAGATTTTAATGTTGTACTAAGGCAAAATTTAAGAACCTTGTTAACATAAAATGTCAGAATATTTTAAAACATACTGTGAGGTGTAAACACCTTAGAAGCCCCTAGAAATGGTCAAACTAACAGCCAAGGACGAAGCTTGATTTGATGGTTTCTGGACCTGAATCTGTGTTTCTATACAACTTCAAAGTGTTCTTCTGCAGTTCAAAATATAAACAACCCATGATACTTTGGGATTTACTATTAACATTATATCAGGGAAACATTCCAATATTATTTAGTGAAGGAGTCAATTCTAACATTCTTATGGATTTAGCAGTCCCAAAGGTATTTCAGGGAATCAAAGTGCTGTCAATGCACATTAACTGTTTCCCTTATTCAAAGACCACTGGACTCAACAAGAATTTTTTGAGGAGCCAAAAAGATTTAAAAGTTTCCATTTCCCTTGACATTCATCTAGAAAGGGTGTGAAAACTATCCTGTTCTCCTTCAGACTGGCTGGATAATCAGTTGTTATCTAGGCCTTAAGATGAGCACAGATGAAAATTCAAGGCTTCAATGACCCATGGAGATCAGTCAGGGAAATTGCACATGAGGAGTCACAATCCTTCTCAAAGTTAAGGACATAGGTGCTTACTGAGAGCAGTTCAGCACAAAGTCCTCCTACAGTGATCTGCTGCAGCTATGCAGGCAAGTGCCAGTGAGGGACAGGTTCTTTAGTCTTCCTTCTTATTTTTCTCTGCTGCCATTCCAGATCAAATGAAAAGAAGATCATGATTTTCAGAGGCTTCTAGTTTAATCAGTGTTTTCCAAAATGTGACAGGAAAAGAAGATATTTCATCTTTCTTTTCCAAGGGTTAGTTACCCTGAAATTAGTATAAATCCCTAAAAATTCTACCCCTGCAGAACTCAGATGAACGGTTTATCTTATATGTGATCTATCCACCCTCAAATCTTTGAGTTTCCCTTAGTCTAAAACTTCCAGAGCCGAATCTGTTATTAGGGACCACTCTAACATTGATGAGTTCTTCTCTTCTTTCCTCAGTTGAATCCTGATTTTCTCTCAAGACAGGAAGATTAAATTAAAAGACCGTGTAGTCTGCTGGAGAAGATGAAGCCATTATGGCATGGTGCTTTCAGATCAAATTGGTCAAGTTCTACATTTAAAAGTAATTGAATAATGAACCAAGAATATAATTTATGCTGAAATGCACTTTCATCAATTCAGTTTTTACATGTTTTTGGAAAAGTAAAATATTATCATATGAAATTTCTTGAGACATGTAAATTGTTTTCATGTTTAGCTAAGGAGAAAGCAATCTGATGAATCTAATAGATTTCAAAATACACATCAAAGAAAAATGAGATCAAAAACTAAATGAAACAGAACAATAATTCTGAAAGGTAAGCTTGAGATGGATTTTTTTCTCCATTCAAAAGATGTCCAGGAGTGTCCTTCATCTGACCCTTTTGAGGTCCATTCTATTTCATTTAAGCTCTTCTTCTTACTTATAGTTTTATCAGTCAAAGTTCCCTTTTAGAACAGGGTTGCATACTTCAGGAGAAGGAAGCATAGAAAAGAGTTCATTTTTTTCTCAGGACGGTAGCTGAACACCATGTTAAGCACCAGGAAACCATTCCCATCTAGCCAGGGGAATCAGAGATCTTTTCTAGAAGATTCTAAAGACCAACACTATCATCTTCTTGAGTTTAGATTTAATGGAAAAATTGCATCAACTGCCTTAGAGACAACTACCTACCCAGAAGTATAGATGCAAAACAAATTCATCAGAATGAATACAGAAAGCCGAGCCATCTAGAACTGTAACAACTACTTTGTCTATGACACTTGTACGCAGTAGAAAACAAAAATGATTTAATAATATTCTGCATTTTCAATGTCTTAAATGTCTTAAAATGACTTCACAGTTAAATGACTGTGAATTAACTTCCACAGCATCTACTCTGAATGATTATGGAGTATGACGATCCTTAAATAAAATAAGACTCCGCACTTTGCTTTCCTTATACTTAAATCTCTTAATCTTTAATATAAGTATCTTCTCCACTAAAAACACAGAAGCACTGCATCAGCAGTTGTCAGGGGAAATTGTAGTAACCAGCAAGCCAAACAAGTAATTCACTGAAGGGCAAGTCAATGTATTGGGCTGTGAGACTTTAACAATGTTAAAATTAGCAGAGCATTGCCAGAAATGTGACTACATACTTTTGTTGGATGGTACTACAAGTCGCAATATGTAAAAAGCTGACAAAGGGAGAAAAGATGAAAGCAAAAAGCTAGGATATAACTAATGATAATAAAACTCTCGGCAAGTCAAATTACTGAGAGTCTCATATCAAAAGCAACTTTGACAATAATGGGATTCCAGAGTCCATAAAATTAGTCATGATTCAAAGATAAAAACATCAACAATTTGCATAAAAGCTTTCCTTTAAAGATTTAGCACTGTGTACCAAATGAAGAAAAAAACCACTGCCATAACAGCAACACTTTAATATAGGTATCCATTATCTAATGCTTATATAATGGAAGTCAAATTGAGCTCATTATTATCAGCACTATTATGCTGAATACTAAATGAACTCACATCATAGAAACACACTTGCTTAAAAAACTATTACCACAACATCAGTGACAAGGAAAAAAATTGCATGCAAGCTTCCTGAGATGACTAATTTGATTTCAATGTTAACTTCTAATGCATTATTGATCAATATTTCATTATATTTTAGGATAGCATTTAGTTTATTTGTATACATTTCTTCTCTGTTACCTTTTACCATATTGCACTTTAACCCTATGTAACCAATGCTGGTTGTTCCAATGCAGATTTACAGTAAATGCAAGTATGATATGTTTCTGTGTAATTCAAATTTGTTCTGTTTTCAAAAACCAGGAGAGGTACAAAAAAGGAGATTCAATGTAAACAATAAGCTAAAGCTATAGGAAACGATAAAAAAATTTACATTTTTAAATGGCTTGTATAAGTTTATTGTTAAAAGATATACAAATTTGGTAGAATAATAGATGATCTAATGCAACAGAATCATGTCTATGAAACAAGAGATTACTTGAAGTCTGCCAGTCTTGGGAATATTTTTTGTTTGGTATTGAAATAAAATGCAATATATGCATGATGGAACATTAATATTCCTTCTGTCGGAACTGGATAAACCAAGACTTCTATTAAAAGTGATGTTTCAGAGTAATTTCACAACTTCAAGATTATTTTCTGGTAGTGGAATTTATGAGCAACAGAATAAAGGAAGTTATGATTCCTGGAAGACAGAAGTCCTCTTATCTTCATGACCATTTTAACACTTACAGAAGACACTAAAAAGCTCCTTTTACCCAGTGTTTTATGGGGAAAAAAAAATTGTGATTTTTATTTACTTTTCTTTAATATTTTCATTTATATTCTCATTACAAATTCAACTATTTGTCTTAAAAAATCACATGTAAAATGAAATTGAAAATTGAAAGTGAATTGAAAAATATTTTCAAATATGATTTCAAAATATTGAAATCATGCTTCTAAAATGAGTTTTCTAACAAATATTTTGAAAACAAAATTGGAAACTAGTTCTCCTGATGTAAAGATATTGGGTATGATATAACCTTTTTCTGATGATATCCTATTTACAGAGGAAATACACTAAACATTTTGCTAGCTTTTTTTTTTTTTTTTTTTTTTTTTTTTTTTTTTTTTTTTTTTTTTTTTCCCTGAGAGGAAATATTCAACAAAAAGGCTTTCTGTCAGAAAAAAGCTATAAAGGAAAATTTTGGAAGTTTTAAAATGTGAATAACTTCAAATCATGATGAATAAAAATTCATCAAAAAATAAGACTGCCAATGTGTAAAGTCTAAAGACTTAATTAGTCAAAGTAGTGATTGTCTTATTTATACATTTCTAATAAGCAAAATAGCTATATATTTATTTTTCTGGAGAGACTTGTATTCTTTTTTCTTCCCACTTATTGGGATAACAATGGAGGAACTGGTACCATTACCAAAAGAGGTAAAATATTATATTTTGTGAGTTTTGGTTTCTTGTCTCTTAAGCAAAAAAAGAAAAAAAAAATCTTTTAAAATCAAAGCATAAAGTCATAGTTACAACATAGTACCCTTCTTTGTTAAACCCTTCCTTGATTTTCTGCACTAGAACAAGGAAGATCTGGTCAAACTTTCAGCAATTTCATGGCACCTTTGAAGGACCTATTCCAGTAATGAGCCAATATGTCAAGTAAAAATTACATCAATGTTTTTGATGGAAGATGATATTTCAATATGGTTACTAATGGCTGGAATGGCTGAGACTTCAGTGAAGCACATTTTTGAAGCATTGTTTTGCCAGCCAAAAAGATCCTCTAACAACAGCTTTAAATATATGTGTAGGGAAGAGTTACGGTATAAAATAGGTTGAAAGAATTGTGTCAGGTATGCAGGTAATTTGTTAAATGATCTCTGTCTTGCAGCCAAGATGCACAGTTCAAAGCATAAAAGATTGTTGGAATCAGCCTATCTATCCAGCTCCGCAGGTCCCTCTGCAGAGCCCTCCTAGGTGACAAGGAATTTCCAGTAGTTGATCTTAAGCTGGATTCCATTATTCTTAACTTGTCCTAAGGGTACAGTCACAAAGCTAGTAAATGAGAGACAGAGACAAACCCTTCCAGAGAGTGTTTCATCAATATAAGAAGGCTATTAAGGTATTAGATGGTGTCCAAAGGAGGGCAATGAAGATGGTGAAGAGCCTTGAGGGAAAACTGAAAGTGAAGCAGCTGAGGTCACTTGGTCTGTTCAGCCTGGAGAAGACTGAGGGGAGACCTCACCGCAGTTACAACTTCCAGGTGAGGGGAAGAGGAGGGGCAGACACTGATCTCTGTGTGGTTGCCAATGACAAGACCTGAGGGAATGGTCTGAATTGTGTCAGGGGAGGTTTAGGTTGGATATTAGAGAAAGGTTCTTCAGTCAGAGGTGTTCTGGCACTGGAAGAGATGCCTCAGGGAAAGGGTCAGCACCAGCCTGAGAGAGTTCAAGAAACATTTGGACAATGCTTGCAGGCACATGGTGTAGCTCTTGGGGATGCTGCTGTTCAAAATCAGGATTTGGACTCGAAGGTCCTTGTGGATACCTTCCAACTCAGCATATTCTGTGATTCTGTGTTCGTATTTATCTTGCACGTCTTTAATAGGTGAAGACAAATTGCTATTAAAAGGGATTTCTATTTCATCAGACCACTAATTGACTTATTTTTTCAGTTGTTGGTCAGATAAATCCCATCTTTGATTCTGGAATCAAAGATACATTATTTTCAAGTATTTTAATTGATTAAAAAAATCCTCCTGATAGTGAGTTTTTATACATGCACCCAAAATTTTGACCGCTGCAATCCAAAATGTGTCCTGGCTAAAGTAATTATTGTAACCTCCATTCCCTACATTTTGTTAGGATAGTCACTGCTTACATGTTGATCTTTTTTGTCATCCCATGCTCTATACAGCAACTGCTCAAAAACAACCTCACATATTTTTAATGTTAAAGCAACCACCAGATGGCGACCTTACAATTGCATAAATAAACACAAACCAAAATGAATGTGGTTTGATTTGATTTAGCTTATACTTTGGGGTATTATTTTTTTAGCATTATTTTTTTAAAATAAACAAACAAACAAAAAGGTCTAAACTGTCCATAAACTGTCTCCAGGTATTTTAATTGGCTACAGGTTTTGTTAGAATCTATTCTTTATAGTGAATTCCTAGGGAATATTGTTAAAGTGAATTCCTTAAATTCTTCACTTTTCCTTTTTCCACTGAAATACATAGTAGTTCTCTACTTATTAAATCTCTAGTTTCTGAAACACAAAACACAAGCATGGGGAGTATGAAGTGCTACTTTTTTCAATGATATTATGGTCAGTGTGTCATTGCTTTCCATTTTGTATAGCAGCAAAGCCTTTCTAAAGACTTTTCAGTCTGCATAGCCAGGCTCACAAATTGATCTGTCTGTCAAACTGATGCAGGTGCCAGACTGATGCAAGTGCCAGACACATACTAAGAGCTTTTTCCAAAGTCTGAAGCCTCAACTAGTAGGCTTTCTACTGCTTAGACTAAGCTTTGGACCAATCCCCTTTTTTCTTCTTCAGTCTCTCTCTGATATATATCTAGAATAGATCTGATGTAGAAAGCAATTTCCTGTTAAAACTATGTCCACAGAATACACTATTCTCCGTCAATTTAAAATGGCAAAGTCAGGTATTTAAAAATACTTTTTGGCAATTATACTTTCACCCTGACAAGCAGTGTGGAATTGCTCAATATTGGATCAGGATAATTTAAAAGAATAAAATAAGTAGGAGTTTGCAAACCAGACAGACCAACAATGATACTCAAAAAGATAGTAGAACAAATTGCTAAATAATCAATTTTTTAAAACCTAGAGGAAAACATGTGGTGAGAAATAACCAACATGAATTTTTCAAAAAGAAATCAGGTCAAACCAGCCAAATTTCCTTTCTTGAAAGGGTGTCCTCTCTAGATGAGGCAGAAGACAATTGATGTGGCATATTTTGAGACTGGAATGAAAAGTTCCACTTAGCATTCATGCAAACAAATATTGGGATGAAATTATCATATAGGTACAAAACCTGTTAAAAATCATAATCAGAGATTAATTAGAATGAGTTCATGGTCTGACTAAACAGTCTGTGTTGAATCTGTGATGAAGTGCGTCAGCACTTTCATCACTAGCTTGTATGATAAAAGAAAAGATAATTACCTCCCTTGGTTAGAGTATGATGCTCCTAACTCCAAAGCCATGGATTCAGCATGGGCCACTCACTTAAGAGCTGTACTTGATCCTTGTAGGTCCCTTCCCACTAAGACTTTTCTGAGGTTCACAATGCTGTGAAAAGTTCCCATGGACTACAGACACTCAGGCTGGGAGAGCTGACACACTACTGAGAAGAGGACTGGAATTCAGAGTAATCTTGGTAGATCAGAGAAATCATATAAAATCAAGAAAATGGAGTTCAGTCAGAGGATAACAAAATATTGCTCTTAGAAAAGGGTAAACAGATGCATACAAGTTGCATAAAGGATGGGAAATAAGTAGCTGGAAATGGCAAATAATTCAGGAAGGTTAAATTAGCTCTGCAACTATTTATGGAGGCTCACTCATTGTGGGCAATGGAACTGATACAAACAAATCATTATTCTGCTTCATTTGACATTGATAATGTTTCACAGAGTGTTTCAACCAGTTTTGACAATAATGCTTTTGGGTACAGAATAACTAGGGTCAATTCTGAGGAAAATAATGAGGAGGACAAGTTATAAATAACTTGCAGAAGACTTCAGACATATAGAAGTTCTTCAGTATCAAAAACTTTCTGTAAAGACAGCAATACTTTCCATGCCACGGAATAGGGCAAGTAACAATGATCTTAGTTTACAGAAAGGCGTTCTTATGATGAGGATAGTTAAATTTATCAACTTAGTTAATGACCAGGCTTGTAAAATCTTTTCTGGGAAGTATATAAAACCAAATTCAATAAACCTATCAGGGAGAAGTTATTCAAAGAAGCCTTAGGAGAAAAAAATAATGAATGGGTTTTTTTCAAACTTTTGAAAAAGCTCAAGTTAAATAGCTATTTTTACCACTATGTTCATCAGAGGTAAAATCCTTACGGAGGATAATTGATCACTCACTTTCAAATGGTTCCATTCCCTATTATTCTTAATGAAATTCAGTTAAAGTGCAGTGCTCTTTCAGAATTCTGATTGTTTCCAGAGAGAAAAGGCAGTGGACATTTTTCTTAAGAACAAATTGAAAACAATGGGGGGCAGATAACCATTTCAGCATAATCACCTAGAAGTTGGCAAGCTGTGAAAGAAGACAGTACTGTGTGGAATATTTTGCAGTATTCATCAGTCTTGTGAAAGAACCAACTTCTGGAATGAGACTAAGAGGAAAAATTCTTCTATCCTATGTGACATGAAGACAGGTTGTACCAAAGAATCCTACCAAAGAGTTTCAACCAAGGGACATGGAAAACTTTATATTTCTTTCATTCTAAGGATAAGTGAATATGAAGGAGTAGTATATGCTAAGCCCAAGTAATTTGTGTTAAATTTTTAAAACTCATCCATGAAAGCATATTTTCAAATTTTCAGAAAATAATTAAGAATATAGCTTTGTTACAAAAGATCATTAAACGTTTGCTTTGCATTTAAAGTGCTCAGCTCTGGAATTGTAAGCAGTACTACCACAGCAAGTGTTAAGATAGTATTACCTGTAATAGAGGAAAAACATTTTCTGATTGTACCTTTCAATGAAGTCAAAATGAAAAAAAGAAACCAGAATAATGAAAAAATATCAAGAACATGTAAAAATAGAAATGGTGTATATAACAATAGTGGGCCACACTGTAGGAGAGAGACTTGCCTAGTCTTGGCATTTTTAATTTAAAGCACTTTCTTCAAGCTCATTTTGTGATGACAAAGAGCAAAAACAATATAATGCTGCATAGGTCTTAACTGAAGCATTTACTTCATTATGAGTAATGTTATATCAAAACTGATATAGAATGAAGATTACAGAGTCAGCAATGCAGTGGAATACCTTTCACATACCCTTACTGTCCTTCAACAGTATGTACACATCTTGATCATGTCCAAGAGAAGCCATTTTAGAGCATACAGGGCTCTTATTTCCTCTTGAAAAAATTACACTGCTTATTTTTGCTATAATTTTTAATATATTTATTATTAAAGAAAAAATAATCATAAATTTTCTAAACCAATAAAATTGTTAGGCATTGAAATCACAGACATAACTTTGATTTTTTTTTAACTTCTTAACATTCCTAAGAAGGGACACACAGAGAAGCGTCATGTTATAACTCCAGCCAGCAACCAAGTCCCACACAGCCGCTAGCAGACTCCCCCACCAACAGGACTGGGGAGAGAACTGGAGGGATGAGATTAAGATTCACTACTTCCCACAGGCAGGCAGGTGTTCAGATATCTCCAATACAACAGGGCTCCTTCATGGATAATGGTTACTTAGGAAGACAAATTTCATGATTCCAAACATCCCTCCACTTCTTCCTCCTTCCCACTTTATGCACTGAACATGAGTCATATAATCTGGAATATCCCTTTGGTCATTGGGATCACCTGTCCTGGCTGTGTCTCCTCCCAACCTCCCAGGCACCCCCAGCTGCCTCACCAGTCTGGCACTATGAATAACAGAAGAGGCCATGGATCTGTGTAAGCCCTGCTCAGCAGTAACAAAAACATCTCTCTATTATCACTGTGCTCAACCCAAACCCAAAACCCAGCCCCATGCTTGTCACTGTGAAGAAAATTACCTCTGTTCCAGCTAAAACTAGTGCAGGTGGGTGTCAATGGAAAAATTCAAAAGCTGTGGGCTGAAAGCTTCATAATACTTTGAAAAAAGGTTTACACTATGTGAATGTCCTGTTGCTTATGTTTTGGCTTTGAAACATTCACTACTTACTAATTTTTCACAATTTATGTTACACTCATATAACTGGTAATTTTCAGTTATGACTAATAAATACAAGACTTGAAAGATTCTCTGCAATTTTGTAAGGAGACTTTTTCAATCGTTTTACCCTCTGCAGCAGTATTATGGAAAGAGACGGAGGCTGCCAGCCCTTCCCAAACCAATGATCCCAGAATCTCTGGAGGAATTTATGAATTTGAAGGTAAACTTTCTGTCTTTTAGAGAGAAGAATATCAAATCTTTTAACAGTTGAATAGATTTTCCTCCATGCATTGATTAACACTAAATCTTTTTAGATCTATTTCAGCTTCATTGTTCCCCTGCCATTTGAATTGCTGGCCCAGAAACATATAATTCAAACAGAATTCGATTGAGAACTGGACTATAAAAAATAACCTCACCATACAGAAAAGTGAGGACTATATAGGTAATAGTTTACCCAAACTAGAAGAGCTCTGACAGTGCACAAACTCCTATTTTGTGCTGCACTGTTAACACTAGGGATGATAGGATGCAGCTGGAAGGGATGGAATCTGGAACTTCAAGAAAAAGATTGCTATCTAGTTTGACCATTGTTACCACATATATTTGAAGAAAATTAGTAGGAAAAATTACAAACTTGGCAATTTGAAGACCAGTTTAAATCTTCTTACTATTTTTCTTTCCCAAAACTATAAAATGAAATTTTTAATTCCAGTGGATTTGTCAGTTGCCAAGTGAAGGTCATGTTGTGAGGAAACAGAAACATCTCATGTATCACAAAAAGAAAGATGATTAAGTAGTTTTCTTTGATAAACTCTTTGGCCAAAATATACTTCTAATCTGGTCACCTATCTCGAGTTTTTTTCCGAGATTCAGGTGGTTTTAAAGTCTTTTTGCCTTCTGCAAGCCCTGAGCCAGACACAACAAAGAGATGGAGTCTTCAGGTTCTGATTTTTCAAGGTTGTGCGCTTCGTTTATTGGTTCTTATCTTACAATTTTCTCAGTGCCCAGCTAAAGATCTGTGCAGCTGCTTGGGCATCTGGTGACTCTCCCCGGACTGGGCTGTCGCTATCTTTTATACTAATTGTTACGTGTTCTTTATTTATCATTATTTGCCAATACCTATCACTTATACTAAAAAGATCATCCCTACTTTGACCCAATCTCTTCAAACTACTTTGTGCCAACGTCACTGCAGAAAATGGAGTGAGGGAAGAAGAAAGAAGAAGCAGGAGACAACGCCCCAAATCCTCCATCTTGCTCCCATTCAATTCCATACTAAAAACCCAAACCTACTGTTTTCTCACCCTGTGATAAGCTAAACTACTATCTTTCACACTCTTGTGGCTTGCAATCCTTCCCGCAGTGCAGGAAGCCTTTCCTGTGGACTGAGATCAAAGCCAGTGTCCCTCTGGGCTGTGGGCCAGGGTCCCAGACCCCCCCGTCCAGGAATGCCCTGGACTTCAACAACCTAGAGGCATTTCAAAGCTGTGTGAAGCACTTCTCTTTCTGAAAGTAGATGATTTTTCTGACAGGCAGATAATGCAAAGCTGAACTATGTCATAAGAGAAGGGAAGCTTGAATTGGCTTGCTCAGCTCATATGTATTATGCAATATAGTCAGAATATGGTTATAAAAATATGATAAGAATTATCACATTGAAAATTCAAAGAAACAAGCACATATTTTAAAAAGTCTAGAGCTTCTCTGTAGTTGCTCTAATTTTACTTTGGCTAATTTCACTTTTTCAAACTATGATTACTACCATTAAATTTTTCTAATGCATTTTGAATACTGATAATTTAAATTTGGGACATTTGAACACCTTGAGAATCCTCTGATGAGACTGAGATATAACCCTCACTGAATTATATTGCTCCCTCCCCCAAATCCCCTCCTCCCAGCCAAATTTGTTTTGTTTTGTAGAACACAATGAGAAATTGATTGTTATACTTCTGGTTGCTGCTATTCCATGGATTTTAAAAGTTGTAGCTGTAATACACTGTCCTTTTTTCAGAAAAAGAAGGCACTAGGTGACTTGCATTCATCTGTGAATGTTTGTCTATCCATCACTTTTTTTCTGGTTAAAACTACATCCAGGTAATGGATCATTCAGGGTGCTAGGTGCCAACCACCCAGATTTTGTGGTGGTACGTTTTCATAGATATGATTTTCCCTGCTCTGGAGAAAAGTTTCTCTCTTTCTATGCAAATTAGTTATGAAGTAGAATTTGTTCCTCAAGACCTTTCTGGAAATGGACTGGAGGGCTTCAGGAGGCTTTGGTGAACTTTCACCCCCCTCCAGAACAACCTCTAGTTGATAGTCTGGGCTTGGTTCCCAACCTCATTACTGTTTGCACTGAGCTGCGTGGTGCTTATTTCCAGAACCCAGAATAAGGACTTTGGTCCCCAAACAGGCTGTCCTACCTTCATATGGCTCCCTTCTCCAGGCACATCTTGTCCTTTCTGGCAGCTTGTTCTTACCAGCAGTCCTTGGTTATTTGGCTACAGGTGTTTAAGACTTACATATTAGCCCCTTATCTTCAGGGCTTCTACATCTGAACAAACGAAATATTTTTGGTATTGTGGCTAAATTGAAAGAGATAATCTGTGTAGGCCAAAGAAAGAAACTTGACTTAGGTTTTTATTAATGTACAGATTGTGAGAGTCTATTACTTTTTAATCTGGTAATCTTTAAATTTCTTTTTGAGATAGTTATTCTACTTGTTACCATAGTAACAAGTAGAAAATAGTCAGAATAAATATTCAGAATAATAGTCAGAAAAAATAATAAGTCAGTGAAAGCAAGGACTGTTGCCCCAGACAATAACTTTCCTTACATTAAACTATAGTCAAGATTTTATATACAATATCATGAAGTGGAATAAAAAGGGAAATGTTTGTTAGAACATAAAAGTTTACAGTATTGGGAACCTTCGCTGTACTCTCCCAATTACCTAAGGTTTCCAGTATTTTAAAAATCAGGCTACAAAGGTAATCCTACTATTATTATGATATGCAATTAAACTCTAATATTAGACTGCATTTCTGCATTTCATATAAACCACATTATTTTTACTCATTAGCTACTTTTAAAATTATTTTATTTCTAAGAAAAGGATACTGCTTATTGAATAAGGTGTAATACTTTCTAAAAACATCAGAAAGTCTAGCCCTCAGTTTTTCAGTAAAGTATTATTGCTGTTATTGTCTAGGTACCTTTAAAATATTCATACAAGACTGCTTCAAAATTGCCCTTCAGAATGAGTAGCATAACTGCAATTTTGTAATAAGTCATAGTCTCAAAATAGGCAGGATTGCAAGACTGGTTCAAAATGAGCAAATATCACAAATCTAATGCCTGGATTCTCCTGGCTAAGCTGTTTAGTAGTGATTCCTGATAGTCCATACTTTATAGCAAGCACTTTCAATTATGAAATTTGTCAGTTGATTTTATCATATTGTTATTGCTCAAGTTGAATGTAGCCCATGGTCCAGGGAAAGTTCAC
The DNA here is from genome assembly GCF_015227805.2 of Hirundo rustica. Classification (NCBI taxonomy): domain Eukaryota; kingdom Metazoa; phylum Chordata; class Aves; order Passeriformes; family Hirundinidae; genus Hirundo; species Hirundo rustica. The sequence goes on from NC_053455.1 coordinate 36,947,043, forward strand.
TGAAATAACTTTGTCTTGGGTTATGTAACACACACATATATATACACACACACACAAAAAGAAAACCAATCAACCAACCAAAAAAAAAAAAGAAAGAAAGAAAGAAAGAAAGAAAGAAGTGTATTCTATTTCATCTGATAATGGCCCAGCCATTAAAACCAGGTGGGGAAGTGTTTTGTATTTCTTTCACCACCCCTCCACCCTCCAGGGGGACATCTGATAATGGGCCATTGGGGCCCCCCAATGACATGACACATTCCATCATCCCATTGTGAGATGCTCCACACAGTGGGGGAGGAGCCAGCTGTTCCTAGCTAGATAGAAACTGGGACTGAAGGACACAAGGCATCCAGTTTTTCCACTGGATTCTGGATGAAGATTGGATCCATTTTGCCACCACTGGACTTTCTACAGAACCATCTCTACTCTACAGAACCAAAGCTGTTACTCCAGGAGGATTTATTAGGACTGCTTCCAACATCCTGATGAACAGGGTGTCATGTCATATCCCTGTGTCAGGGTTTTGGGTTTTTCCAGGATTTTTGTTTGCTTGCTTGCTTGTGGTTTTTTGTACTACTACATTTGCTTTTTTTTTTTTTTTTTTTTTTTTTTTTTTTTTTTTTTTTTTTTTTTTTTTTTAATATTCCTTGTAAAGAACTGTTATTCCTATTCCCATATCTTTGCCTGAAAGCCCCTAATTGCAAAATTGTAATAATTTAGAGGGAAAGGGGTTTACATTTTCCATTACAAGGGAAGCTCTAGCTTTCCCTGGCAGACAACAGTCTTTCAAAACTTCAACAAACTTAAAATTTCAGTTAAAAAATTATTTTGTGTTAAATATATATGGAGAGAGAGAGAGAGAGAGAGAGAGATATTAAAAATGCACATTAATATGAATAAAAATATTCCATTTAGAAAATCTAAAGCAGGTTTTTACATTTGTGAAAGGCTCTAGGAATCTGCTCTAAGTGACACTATCCATCAACAGCTGGATGGTGCACCATGATGTAGGTATGAAATTGTCTCAATTTACTGTCCACATGAACTCCTTCACCATCTCATTCCCAGATAATGGAAATATACTGATATTTTGTTAGTGTGAGCATCAGAAGATATTTCTGTACCATAGTTCCTCCTATAGTTAAGTTGTTGGTTCAGATTATGTGCCACCTTCTATGCCATGTTTTTTTCCTTTTCTACCTGTTGTAAACAAACTACCCATCCTTGAAGGAAACAAATCTGTCAAGCCTACAGGGACATCAATGTCTTCTGCTATAAAGTAAGTTTTTCTACCAAGAGCTAACTCTTGAAAAAAGTGCAAATTGCTATTCCTGGGAAAAGAAGAAAAATTCCTTATAATATGCAACATTCTGTATAAGAAATGTCATTAATTACAATTTCTAGTATTAAACCAAATTAGTCTGATAGTCCCTCACTTAATTCATGTTACTCATAAAATTAGAACTCTTGTAGCAGAAGCCTTATCCATGAAATACTGATGTTCTGTTATTGTATATATATTGAGAAATCTCCAGTGTTTTCGGTACTCATTCAACACCTAATTCATATGAAACTGAAAGGTCATAAGCTCCCAGCTTCTCATGAGCACAGTGAAGTACACAAGATGGGCTCAATTTCATCAAGTACCGAAACGAGTTTTCCCCCAAAATATTTTACATTTTCACAATCCATGTGATTTTGTTCCAACTTTGGGTATTATAAATCCGGTATTTTGAAGTATTTTCTATACAATTTTAGTCAACTTTATTTTTGTTTCTTAACTTTATACTACATTCATGCAGACTTAAAGAACAACTAGCTACTATTTCAATGAATAGAATGTTTCATAACCTAAATATTCTGTTTCAAATGTAACAGTAGTTAGCTCTTTTTATTTTCACAGTTTCCACTATAACTAAACTTTGTTGTCAATAGTCAGGCTACTTGAATAAAGAGCAATATTGTATCATTTCATGTCATGAAAATGAGCCTTTTTTAATGTTTAAAAGTAAGCAAGTAAAAGTTCTATAATTTCAGCTGAATTTATGAACTGAACAAATAAAATATGAAGGGACTGTCTCCCAAAATTATATGATAAGACAGAAAGATAGAATAGTTCATAAATCATGTCTTTCTGAATAAACAATTGAATATAACTGAGATGGTGCTTGAAAGCCATAAAATAAGAAGGTGAAAATTTCAAGGTGTCCATGATAGTACTAACAAATGAGATTATAAGAATTTAGCAGAAAGATCCACAGAATTTCTTGAGTAGCTCTGTTTAATTTTAGCCTCAGTAGTTTCCTCTATTATAGTTTTTATACAGTGCTTTGTAATATAATGACTGATGTTGATAAAGTAACCAACTTGCATAATTAAAGAATTATGCAAAGCATGAAATTTTTAATGCATTCTGTAAACAAACATATCCTGTGAGAGTGACAAGTAGTCATTGACTTATGCAGATTTGAATCATTCTCTGCTGAGGAGGAAGTCGTACCAAGGGTCCCAAGAGAAAGAAGTTGTATCAAGGCAGACATCAAAAATAATTATTTTTGCTTCAATTTCTGGAATTTTCAAGTTATAGCTGAGAAAGTTTTCTTGAACTGAAGCAATCAAATTAATCTGTACCTTAGAAGTATTAAACCTTCAATAAAATACAGAATTTTTTTTTTTTTTCAAGCAGAACAGACTGGGTACCTGAAAGTCCTAAATTTAATACTCTTGTGTTTTTATTTTTACTGCTACTTTAGCATTATGAAGATGATTAATACCATGAGGGTAATATTAGACATTTTGCCTGTCTATGTGAGGGACCCAGAGAAGGATTTAGTAAATCCTTGTTCCCACATTTTTTGTTGGTATTCAGTCATAATATTAGTTTAATGGTTGGACCCAATGATCTTAGAGGGTTTTTGACTACAGAGACTTAATTATTTCTGTTAACCTTGGGGATTTTTTTTCCACTTATTTGTAAGATTAAAATCTCTAAAGAATAGAAATGAATGTTCTTGGTCTACATGCTCATTTTTGGTACTTAAATTTTTGAGAAATATTGTGAAGAAAAATACTCAAATTCTTTCTATGCAAAGGTTTTATTGGTTCCTGTAACCCACTCTCTGAGAAGTCGTAAACATTTCACTCTGCCATCACCCAGTCAATGCTTATTCCTTTCAATTTTGTATCTTTATGTACTCTATTATTGCAACTACAGTTTCCTGTCACAGAAATACAAAATATTCCAGTGTACAAATAATGGTCTCCCTTGGTTGCCTGGTTTAAAGAAAAAAAAATAATTAAAAAAATAATTTAAAATGCTGTACAAAAGCATCCAACTTACATGTTCTCAATTATCCCCTTGAGGATATCCACTGAGTATAAAACAAGTTTAAAAAACTAATCATAGAAATATGTAATTTTAAGAGTACCCATCTTCTTAAGGTGAAGGAGGTTTTTTTTATTAAATGTCTTTGAATATTCTTACTCTGTAATTTTTTATTTTTATACACCTACAAATCATTGATGCATCAACATCTGAGAGACCAGTCATTCTTACTTCAGGTTTATGTGGTGGTGCAAGAATTGTTTTATTAGGTTTTTATGAGAAGTTTTATGTTATGGTTCAGTTCACTGTATCCCCAGTTTTGTAACAGTTCTGTAACCCCTTTTGTGTTTTCTGTATAATAAGGTGTTGTATGTCAACCATCCCCTCTGCCCCCCCTGCTCTGGGACAGCCTGCCTATCGCTTTGGGACCCCTCCCCAAGGTTGCAAAACCATTCGGAGAGGGCTTCAGGTGATAGGTCCCCTGGGGGGAATTCCTTTCTTTTGGGTGTGAGTGGTCAAAGGTTTGGGGGTGGACACACCTTGTTACCCCCTGAATCCCCTGATTTGTTGTCTTGTTGTAACCTCCCTTGAACCCCTCCCCCAGATATAAGGTGGAGGAGGGAGATTCAAGCTGTCTCTGCTCTGCTCTGCTCTGCTCTGCTCTCCTCTCCTCTCCTCACCTCTCCTCGCCTCTCCTCTCCTCTCCTCTCCTCGCCTCTCCTCTCCTCTCCTCTCCTCTCCTCGCCTCTCCTCTCTCACTGGCCTCTCTGGCCTGCGGTTTGGACCAGCTGCAGACTTCCCACAGTTGGACCTGAATAAACATCTTTTAACCTGCTAAGCTGAGAGCCATCCTTTTCTGCTGCTGCTGCTGTCACGACACTACTTAGTCCAACTGCTGCTGAGAAGCCGAGCCAGCAGGTAAAGATAACCTGCGTGCCTATCCGAACTGGAACATCTTGTAGCTGTGCAGATCTGAGCTAGCCGGAGGCTGGCGTCCGCCCGGTGCGGGACAGAACCAGCTACAAGAGGTTTATGTAGAACAAATGCCAGTGGATGAAACACAAGTTTTACTGGTGCCATAATCTAATTGAGCAGTACTGTATATTGCTGAAATTCAAATAGCTTTTTCAGTGGGAACTTTATCATTCTGATACTCTTTTCCTCCAAAACATGGGGACCAGTAGTGGCATACCTAAACCAATTTTTCACTGTAAGCCACTAAACTACTGATCAGTAAAAACCTGACCCAAACATGTAATATCCAATAAGAATTAATGAACAGGGCGAGTCTTACATTTACTACATTTCTTGTTGGGACAGCCATTTTAGCAGTTGCAGAGTTCACATGACATTGCTGTCCAAACAACAATGTTTTCCTGATGAAAATACTTAGATGAGACTTTTCTACAGGGAAAGCTGTAGTGTATATCTGCATGTTAATATGTCACATATAGGTATATATTCAGCTAAAAAAGGGCATCTACTGAAACTCTGGAAATACTATGGCTCTGAAAATATCTTCTGTTATTGATGATGTCATAAGGTATGCCAAGAGAAATTAAATCATCAATGTTTAATGTACAAATGTCTGTGTAATTGTCAGAGATCATGGTTATAGACCAGATAAATTGGGGGGGAAAAAAAACAAAACAAGGAAATTTCAACCTTGCTGCACCTACTTAATATTGACTAATGCAATTCAGTAATACCTGAAACAACATACCACTGTCTTATTTAAACAACAAGAGACCACTTTAGCAAGCTATATTGGCATGGTGCATGGAATCTTTCTCTACAAGTCTAACTGTACTGATTAGAAAAACACAGCTATTATAATAGAAATAATTGGTTAAATTGAAAGGTATACATCACATAATCACTGTGTACATAAACTGGCAAATGAACAAGTGCAAAAAAAAGCAGTTGAAACGCCAATAAAAAACACTCATGTAAAGACTAGTGATTAAAACTCCATCTCTCTGCAGCCTAGAACTTTAATAGTTATTTGAGGTAATAGAACTCAGTTCCATTCTACTTGTTCACCGAAAGTATTCTATAAAAGAGTACTAAAGTACCTCTGTATTGTGCATCTAAAGTACTTAATGTAAACCAGAAGTCATTTAATAAAGTTTTTGAATTAGCTAAGCTTTGAGAATTGTGTTTAATTAAGTTTTCACATAGTAATTTTAGGCTATAAAAATATTCCCCCTTGAGACTATAACAAAGAAAAGAGTTTCAATCTTTTCCTTTTTCTCAGTACCCAGAAATGTCACATTGTTAGTTCTCCATATTTTTAAAACTGGATATACATTAGCAAGCAATATGATGCAACAACAGTGTAGTGATAAAACAAACCACTAGGAAGACCCAACACACAATATATCTGGTATGATCTGGTTGCTTTATTCTATCTATAGTGTCATCCCATGGACTAAATAAACATCACCAAATATATCTGAAACACAAGGTTTAGTTCCAGAAACGAAACTCAAATAAGGTAGCCTAATTTTTGTAACGTGAGTTTGCTCCACAATGAAAAATAAAGCAGGGGAATACCTGAAGCATCAATGAACTCCGTGATTTTATTTAGTCTCAGGAGAGAAGGGTGTTTTGGTGCATGGACTGTAGAAAGATTGGGCAGAAGCAAGACAATTGGCAACCAAACTACCATGATCACAGTTTGTCGCTGTGATCACTCTAAACTGCTTAGGAGACAGAATGTTACATTGTCATAAAACTTCCTGAGAAACAACTTGACCAGATTTATGTGTCTATATAAAAATGAAGGTGAGAAAGCACCAGAGAAAACATGGCATTTGTAGGGAATCATCTTAATAGCTCATTATAAAAAGGGGACAAATATATTTTTAACACCTTCTATGAAACTGCTTTAGGAACCACCAATTTTTTTTTTCACAGAGAAGATACCTTTGGCCTGTATGGGTTTACAGAATGGAAAGTTTCTGCATTCAACATAATAAACAAAAATGATATAAATATATTAGTGGGTTTGGATCTCCCAAATTTACAGGACAATGTACACTGTGATTTAAACCTTCAATAATGAGCTCATCAAGAAGCATCATAAACAAACTTGACAAACAAGGGCTCAATCCCCTTTTTGCCCAGACCAGCCTGTCACATTAATACACTTATTATCCATTTAAGTCATAAGATTTCATAATTTATAGCCTGTAACTTAATATTATGCACATGTGAACAAATAAAGAGATTTTTTTGTTAGCTGATGATGAGGGTGCTCCTTCTTCTTCTTCTTCTTCCATCTCATTGTCCCCTGTATCTCATGTGGAAGCAGGAAAGACTCAGTGATCCAGCTGCCATTAGATCCATTTCAAAAGTGTTTTGGGTAAACCAGTTTTACACCCTGCAGCTTGAAGTATTCATCTAGACCGTTTCCATACCTTAGTGAATTATGAGGAAACAGGAAAGAAAGGAAAAAAAGATAATGGCTCCAGAAGACATCAATTTCCATGTGACCATGGACTAATAATGGCCTTTCAGATCTTATGGCCACCTTTCCTACCTGCTTGATGATCTTGATTTGACCTAATGGTGCAGGTTCCAACATCCGTCAGGCCTTTGTATGAGCTGGGTTAGGAGGTGTTGAGTGAACAGTCAAGCTGGTGCAATAAAAAACTTGAAGAAATACTTAAACAGATGTAAAACTATTCTTTTAACCTTTTAACTATACGTGAAATGCAGTTCAAGGTGAAAAGGATATAAGACATTAAGCAGCACAGATATCCATTCTCCTTACAGCTATCAGTAAGAGATATGTTTCCTTCAGCAGTAGCCTAGTAGCAGTTAAGGACACCAAGTACTTTTATGCCTATTGTTCTGCATAATTCTCTGTCCACTTTGTAGCAGTATTGAACTAACAACACTTCTATTAGAAATCAAAGATCACAGTAAACAACTTTTATACTGTCTTGCTTGCTGTGATCTGAAAAACTAGCTCGACATTTACCACATAGATTCTTTAAAATAGACCTTTCTATAGTTTCACAATTTATTTAAATATGTCAGTCTTCAGGTACCTTGATAGCAGAAGAAACAAGCTGGAGGCAATCTAAAGAAGAGCAAGGGAAAAATAATATTGGAAGGAAAAGTTGCTTTATGAAAAAAGATTTAAATTTTTGTATAGAATTCCTTTGCTTGACTCTTTCTTTCATCTAGAAGATTTCACTAATCTAATTTGTAACATGTCATCTCAAACGTGTCATCTCAGTATCAACACAATTGATAGGATAGTCAACTACTTAGGGAGGGACAAGGGAAGCAGATAGGAAACAGACTGTAAGACTCTTAAACTAGCTTTGCAATTTAGAATTTTACTCATGGTGTAAATCAATCAATTTATCTCATGAATCACAGAATCACAGAATTGCTGTGGGTTGGAAGGGACTTCTGGAGATCATGTAGTCCCACCCTGATGCTAAGGCAGGTTCACCTAGAGCCAGGTTAAACAGGAACTTGTCCAGGTGAGTTTTGAACATCTGGCAGCATATACTTTAGTTAAAAAAAAAAAAAAAAAAAAAATTGTGAAGGTCCCAATTAAGTGATTTTAAAACAATCTATCGAAAATTCTGAGTCCTACCAAGGCTCCACATAGCTCTGAAGCAGAATGTGAAAGATAAGCATGTTGAGAACACTTTTCTGCAAATGCGTGCAACACAGTTGAGTTCTGGTGTAAGAGAACTGATGTTGCAGTAGGAGACAACATGTAGTTGAAGCCTTAGAGACAAGGCTGTAGCTTGACAACTGAATGCACAGAGGTGGGAAAAAACCCCATGGTGTGGGATCTGGTCACAGACCCTTGGTTCAGATGATAAAAATACTCTGCAAGAAGATGTGGAGGAGGTTCAGTGGAGAGCGATGTTTTCAGTAGTGTTCTGTCTAAGCTAGGGTCATGGGTTTGATGTCATAGTAAGTGGGGAGATGACAGGGGTTGTTAAGAAACAGAGCCATCAACATGTTTTTGTGCACATCATTATAAATGGAGGAAACACTTCTGCCTCTACTACTGCTAGTGTCATCAGCGATGCTTAAAAGAATTCAGCTGATCACATGGTGTTCCTAGGGATCAAGAATGCATTAAGGAGGATAAAACTACTCCCAATACCTGTCTTTTGTTTACAAGACATGCTTCTTAGAAATTTAGTCTTTCCATATATCTTTCTATATATAAAATTTTTAGTTTAGAAGCTAACTCTCTACTTAGAATGCATAATTCAATTCTGTTATGAATTAAGGCTGTACTTTACTTTTACTTTCTGATTACTGCTTTAATTTTTCTTGTCCCTTTCTGCAACACACATCTGTCTTTTCAGTGCTTTAGCAGTGAAAATGACACTTCCAAAAGAAAGTTATATTTTCCCTATTCTGAGGCCTGTTTTCCGAAGGATATTAAGAATGTTGTTCTCATGGGAAAATACACTTTTATCATTGTGTAAGTGATCCCTTTGAAAATCCAGAGATTATTCTACTAGTTTTAACATATGCAGAAGTTACAGATCTTACTACTTCAGACAGGGAAAAAAAATGTTGAGGGTAGATTTTTTTAAACTCTCCGTTCCCAAGGGGCTTTTTGAAATATATCTGCTAAATCTTAAAAGATTTTGCTTTGGGAAATTAGAACAGCCCTGCATTTGATTTTAAATGCCATTATTTCAAATAAGTCCCATGAAAGGTAAGGCTGCAAAGAATGAATAGAAGAAAATCTTCTTTTCCTTTTTCTTAGGAAAACATTACGTTTGCAGTAAAGTAAAAAAAGCTGAAAAGAAATGCAAACCATATGAAATCCATTTCATATTGTGCCCCTGGGCTAACACTCTTCCAAATTGCAGAGGACCAGGTCAACAGAAAATCAAGGCTACTGATCTAGAATATATATTCTATCAAACATCTTTAGTAGAATTTGTGAAGGGGAACTTTGTTATAAGGAAAATAAAATTACACTTGTGTTATTTATAATTATTTGCTCCTTGAACAAGAATATAATTTTTAAATATATCTCAAACAAAAAATAGGAATTGAGAGTGAAACTAACAGTAAATATGTGTGTTTTTTACTTTTTGCTAATGCAAACATTGTGCTACTCCAAAGGCTACACAAAAGAATTTTTGCAGCTCATGAAAAAGAAATTTTTAATATCATTCATCACAAACTACAGCAAAAAACCCCCAAACAAACAAACAAAAAACCCAAACAAAAACCCCCAAACAAACAAAAAACCCACCCAAAAAACCCACAAAAGCAAAGTTTAGATATTTATATTGAATATCCATGGTCAAGGTAAGCTATTTGGATAGGCATCTTCTCTAACTGCATCTGGCAAGGGCTCATGATCACAGACCTATTGTGAAGTAGTGGGATGGGAATTCAACTAATTTTTAGTTATTCTGACTAATGAAAACCTGTTCCTTTTGAACTTGTGGGAAACACATACTGATCCAAGAGATCAAGCCTTTAGTGTACCACTTTGTCAGGCATTTGAACTTATAATTTAAATATTGAAATCATAACCTGATAGTGTTAAAACTGTCGTGCTAGGCTTGGCAGCTATCATCCAGTATTCAAATTATCTGTGAATTTTCACTAAGCAAAGTTCACACTCAGTCCCTTTGTAGTTTATGTCATGTTTTGTGGTGTTGCTTGACATTGAAGTTCTGCCTCTAGTGTCTGCCTATTAGGTTCTTCTTATTTAAAAAATAAAAAATAAGAAAGAGGAGAAAGTCTTTATAATAAGAGAGGGGAGAATTAAATCTTTCATTTTCACTGAACACAAAACTGAAGTTGATAATCATGGTAACAATCAGTCCTTTATCTAACCCAGTGCAGAGAAAGGACATCAGGAGGGTGCATCTGGATGGGATCTGCTTCACATGCTGTGTCTCTTCTCTTTATTGCTGGTTGTTCAGGCATGAAGAAAAAACACTTCCAAAGAACACATTCACACTTTGATGGAACATAAACTTTATCCCACTGTTTAGCAGTATGAACATTCAGGATGCAAGTCAACCTCAGGGCACCTAGTCTTTAATGCTGTTTTTTTTTTTTTACTTTTTGCAAGAACATATCCTGCTGCTGTAACTTCTCATAATATTAAAGCCAGCAGCTATGCTTGATGTATTTTTTCATTCACATAAAATGAAAATTACTCAAGGTTTATTTTGTTTTACACATGGTCAGTAAATACAGTCTACAATTTACAGAAATGAATTAGCAATTTATTTCCTGTCGGGTAAGAATGTCTGCCTTCCAGGAATCAAAAGTTCAAGTTCATTTTCCATCCTATTCACCAAAAAACTTAAATGACCAAATGTAATGCAGTCAGTGGGAATGTAGGTTTGTCCAAACTATTTCCACTCTATTAATGTGCAAGATGGCTGACACCAGGATTACGTCACTTTTTACACAGCTGTTTTGGGATTTTTTTTCTTTCTGTCTGAGGGGGAAAAAAAAAAAAAAAAAAAAAAAAAAAAGACAAGGTCTATACACCACTCATGCATCACTTGCCTCACTTAACTCAAAAGCTTTAACTCAAAAGCCAAGGGTACTTTGTAGTGTTGGAACTGCATGAACACCCAAGGGTCTTTGAAGACAGGGTCCCAAGTCCTTGTAAAATATATTTCAATTATTGATCCTAGAGAATATGAAACTTTTGGCAAAGAGATTAAACTAGTTTTGCAAATAAGGTACCAATCCATGAGAGCCCAAAATAATTTTAAAATAAATTTATTAAGAACTTAACTAGGCACTGTTTCATTTAGCTTAGTGTTATAATTTAAAGTGCATAAACGACTAATGCATAGGCTGTTGCCAGCTGAACAAGTAGTAAAATATATGTGCTCCTCACAGTTTTGGGACGTGCTCCAAACCTCACCACTGCTTCCCTTGGAGCTAAATTCTAGCACACAAAATATCTGATGAGAGTTGTCACTCTAATAAAGATGCATTAGTTATAATGCAGATTACATCCAACAGAGAGAATTGCAAGTGGTATCTCACTGTCATTTTTCAGAGGAAAGCTGGAACAGACATAGGCAATATTTGAAAAACAGAGCTCTTTAGATTCCCACTGGTAACATCAAAATATTTGTAGCAATATAATCCCATAACCTTTTGAGCAGCTGCCAGAGGTTAGATGACTGGAAACTATCCAGCAATAACTAGGTATTTTTAAGAACTACTAGTTGATCTTGTACAAATTTGGTGTAGGAGGAAGAGAGAAAGAGAGGTCGAGAAATACTAGCAAAAAAATATTTCTGGCTAAACTGGAAGAGTATATATGGAATTCACATCTCTGTGACAGAAACCAGTTTTTGCAAAAGATTTATTTGATTGTTATCCTAGAGATTTTGATATGCAGTTAAAAGTCATTTACATATACGTCAAGATCTTTTCACATTAAGAGCTGAGAAGGAAACAGGAATGAATATAAGTCAGATCTGTGAACTATAAATTGGAAACATGATGGTAGGAAAGCTAATAGAAATCTAAGCAATTTAAAATAGTGCAAGCAGAATAAAGCACTTATCTCAAGGGAAATGCTCATGATCACAGTGTAAAAACTGAGACAAACATACATAGGGTTGTTCTCAAAGACAGTGCTGGTAAAAATTATAAATTAACTGCAGGAGAAGAATTTAATCCCCTCCAATACTTTGGTCCTAGTATATCAAAGGTCACTGCCAGATAAAGTAGTAGCATAATCTGAATAACTGCCTAAGTAGAGGAAAATAGCATAACAGCCTTGATTTACATTTTTCCTTTACCCAGTTTGCTGAAATATTACATTGCATTATGTGATCCTTCAAGAGCCTGATTTATCTTCTCAGAAATTAAAATCTCAGACTGAAGCAGATATTAATATTTTGTTGACTAATTAATTAAAGTAAAGGTGAACTTCAGGAATGTCTTCTTCTTGATTAAGGGAGTTCCTCAATTTCCTTACTCTTTTGGAAACTGGTTATGTTGGGGTTATGCTATAAGGTTTTGATAGCAAGGAGGGCTGCAGGAGTGACCTCTGTGAGAAGACAGCCTGTCCTGGACAAAGTGAATTCCACCAGGCTCCAAATTGTACCTACCACTGGCTAAACAGGAGCCTATCAATAAAGTTAATGGTACATCTATGAAAAGAGATCTGAGGAAGGGTAAAAAGCACATTGTAGTATCTGTAAAAAAGACAAATGAGAAAAAAATGGAACAACACCACAGACATCAAGATCAGGGAAGCAGGAGAAGGATGTGCTTCAAGCAGTAGAGCAGAGATTCCTCTGCATTCTGTGGAGGTGACCGTGGGCAGGTTCTCTGCCTGCAGCCCCTGGAAGACTTTGTCAGAGAAGATATCTACACTGCAGCCCAGGGAGGAACCCATGCTGCAGCACTTGGATATGGACTGAAGGAAGCTGCATAACATGGTGAACCCATTCTGCATGGGCCTCCTGGAAGAAACTACAAACTGTGGAGAGAAGCCCACACAGAATCACCTTTTTTACTGGAATTAGGGTTCATGGGGTTCCACTCTGGAGCAATCTGTTGTGAAAGACTGTCCCATGAAAAGAAGCCATGATGAAGCCACTCTTGGAGAACTGCAGCGTAAGGGAAGGACAAGCTGTTGTAGTTCATAAAGGACTCTATCCTGTTGCAGGGGGCCCCATGCTGGAGCAGGGGAAAAGTGTGAAGGGGAAGGAGCACAGCAGAGATGTGGTGTTAGGAACTAACTGCAACCATTATTCTTCATCTGCCTGCACCACTGAAGCTGGGAATGAGGGAATGGAGTTGTGAAGAAATGGATAGTAGGAAAAGATGTCTAGGGTGGTGGGGTTTTTTTTGTTGTTGTTTGGTTTTTTTTATTTTTTTATTTTTTTTTTGTTTTGTTTTGTTTCTAACCATCGTACTGTATTGTTATTAATAAATAAAATTAACATTCTGTAAATCAAGTCCACTATCCTTGGACTGGAGAATGATGTCCCTATCTTTGGGGGAGAGCCTTGGATGAGCCTAGATGTTTTATTTTCACTCTGAGAGGGAGAAAGAGCTACTGGTAGTCTAACACCTAGCCTGGATTAAGTCACCAGATTGGTTGTTTTCAGTATTTTAGCGGATAAAATAGCAAAAGTTGAAGACTTGTTCAACTGATATAAAATGAACACCAGAATAAATTATTATGTATGTACAGTCTTAAATGGAATAACAAATGGGTTTAATGTTGTCATACTGTATATTTATTTTTTATATTTTATGTTTTATTTATTTATATTTGTATCTATTCCCCTTTATGATATGTTAGATGTTCATAATATATGAGCTGAAAATAAAAGAAGGAAACAGAAGCACGGAATTATTTAGGTGGGAAAAGAGCTTAAAGGTCACCAAGTTACACTGTAAACCTAACACTACCAAGCCCCATTAAACCTTGTCCCTAGGTGCCACATCCATATATCTTTTAAACACCTCCAGGGATTGCGAGTCCACCAACTTTCTGGGAAATCTGTTCCACTGCTTGAAAATTTTCTTGGTGAAGAAGATTCCTAAGATTCAATCTACACTGCCCTGGTACAACTTGAGGGTGCTTCCTCTTGTCCTATACCTTGTTACATGGAAGAAGAGGCCTCACCTGGCTACAACCTCCTTTCCAGGCAATTGTAAAGACCCACAAGGTCTCCTCTGAGGCTCCTTTTCTCCAGGCTAAACAATCCCAGCTCCATCAGGCTGCCGAGCTGGGAAAGGGTCTGGAGCACAAGTTATACAAGGAGCAGCTTTCTCTGGACATGCTCCAGTGTCTTTCTTGAATTGAAGGGACTAGAACTGGACACAGGACTTGAGGTGTGGCCTCACCAGTGCTGAGTACAGGGGGGCAATAACTGCCCTGGTCCAGCTGCCCACACTATTGTTGATACAGGTCAGGCTGCCATTGGCTTTGTTGGCCACCTTGGCAAAGTCCTAGCTTTTGTCCAGCTGCTGTTGACCAGGTCCTTTTCCACTGAGCATCTTCCCAGCCACTCTTCCCCCAGACCATGGAGCTGCCTGGGGTTCTTGTGACCCAGGGGCAGAACCCAGCACTGGGCCTTGTTGAACCTCACAGTGTTGGCTTTGGCCCATCAATCCAGCCTGTCCAGATCCCTTTGCAGAACCTTCCTGCCCTCCAAGAGGTCAACACTCCCACCCAGCCTGGTGTCGTCTGCAAACTGACTGAGCGTGCACTGGATCCCCTCATCCAGATCACCAATAAATACATTACCAGATCATTGATTAAAAATATTAAACTTCTCTGTCCCCAATACTGAGCCCTGAGAAACTGCACTTGTGACTGGCTGGGGGATGGATCTAACTCCATCCACCAATACTCTCTGGGCTTTGCCATCCATCCAGGTTTTTTGCCTGCTAAGTGTACACCCACTCACACTAAGGGAAAAACAGTTTCTCAAGGAGTTGGGAGCCTGGTATACTACAATAGTGACATGAAAAAACATGTTCTTAAATTATGTTCAGTTTTCTACCATATAGCACAAATTTTACTCAAGCTAACTCAAAAAGAGTTGTAACACAAATGTATTTTTAATGTAAGGATCTGCTCAGTCGGACAAAGCACTGAACAAAGACAACTCGACACAAGAAAACAATCAGATTCTGGAGTCAATCTCAAGTAAAAGAGACATACTAAGCGATGTTATAGGTATATAGGTATTTATAGCTCTTGAGGGATGATTTATAAACCAGATTTCAGTGACAGGACAACAATCTGGTTTAGCTAAATAAAAGAAAGACATTTCTCATACTAGAAGATAAAACTATGTCAAGAATGCATAAAAGAAATGTCTTTTGTCAATGCTCAGTAAAAAATTCTTCATGGCAGAATATAAGCCAGGAATGTTTAAATGCACAATTATCAACAGCATGGGATTTTATGGACAAATGGAACTGCAACCAGAACAAAAAAATATTGCAAAGAAAATACTCCTTTTTAATGATTTCTTGTAGTTCAAATTTCAGGAGGACATTCAGGCAACAATTTTATAGGCTAAAAATTTTTAAAATCATGTCATAGACAATGAACATTTTTTTCAACTTTTTCTGCATACTGTTCAGCAATTTAAGAAGTCAAAGACATGACTGAAATCTGAATATTAGAACTTCCCCTGCCTACTAACAGAAACACAGAAATAGTATTTGATAGAATTAAGTGCTGAAGCAGTGATAACAATGGCAACATAGAAAACGGACCACTTTTCTGTCAACGTTCCACCATAACTAATGGGATGAAATAGAAGCAGGTGAAACATTGATGACAACACAAGCAGAGAGAGGGAAGCCTGTCTTCATAACAACTGCTATATGGTGGGAAGAGGGTTTTAAGTGTCGTACCTCACATACCTGCATTCAGGTGTGAGGATAAGGGTAACAAACACTCCTTGATGCCCCCATGCTTGACATCTAAACATTCCGCTGTTAATATGCAAGTTGAATTTAAATTCCCAAGAAATTGCAATTAAGTACAAATGAAGCTTTCTTATCCTGATCAGTAAATCTGTATCTACCAACACACAAGTTCCTCATGAGATATTACCTTCTGCTGCCTAGAAAAAGAGAAACTCTGTGGAAGTGCTTAGGCTGGATACTGAAGCAGAAGAGGGGATTGCAGCCCAGTAGGAATAGATGAGCAGGCCTAAGTTCAATGTCAGATTGGCACAAAAGGCAATGAAAAAAGATGACCAACAAAGGTGTGTTGAAACACAAGTCCAAGGAGAACAGACAAGTGAAACTAAAACCAGCTACCAAACAGTTACCTTACACTGGCACACTAAAATATACTGAGCATTGAGCAGAATAAGCACGCCATTAAACCCTTAACTATTATTGATTTCATAGAAGAAAAATCCAAAGAAACAATCAGGGTAAATTAGAAGTGACGCTGCAGTTATAATATTAGAATACTTGAAAAGACTTTGGACTCACTAAGACATGTTCACTTGTTAAATAGCTGTAGCAAGAGCCAAAGATAACCTTTGTCTCTAACAACTCAGAAACGCTGCACAAAAGGTACAGCCCTAGTTATTGTCGGAGTACATTTAGCAAGCACTCAACCTGAAAAAGAAAGAACCCCACAGAAGAGATGAATTTACAGGTGTTTCCAGGAAATTAATCTCTATTCACTTTTCTGGAAGATTAAGTTTTGTTTTAGAAGTTTGTGTTTATCTTGCATTGGTTGTCCCCACACAGTACACAAAACATTCTAAGAGGTAAAATATTGAACCTACTGTTCAAAAAAAGAGGATATGAAAAAAAAAAAGGATTAATGGGACATGGAATTATTTCATCTGAACTGTAAGAAGCACTGCTGTGTATGTCTGAAGCATCCTAGATATGTAGTACTTAATTAGTTGTCATATTGTTGGAATTCTGATGGCATGAGAACTTCAGTAATATATATTTTTAATAATACCTTCATTCTTGGGTTGGGTTTGTTTTTTTTTTTGGTGGTGAAAGAATATTTAAACACAATTTAGAGGCAATTGTTAAGGTTGTCGTAACTAAGACTTTGTTATTGATTGTATCTGTGGATGTTTAGGCAGATATAATGTATTTATTATTTGTCTATCTACCTAACATATATTATAAAAAGATATCTGCATGATTTAGTTCATGTCAGGAAGGTAACTGATGCACACAGAGCAAAAGGAAGGTTAAATAAAGGAGTGGAAGAAAAGAAAACATTAAATAACCATGACTATTTCAGAAAGAACATATATGTTCAGGAAGGAACATATGTTCATATAGTTTGTTATTTTGCCTAAATATTAGGGTATACCCTGTAACTGTTTACAAACAGCGACAGAAGAAACTGAGATTACATGGCTACGATCATTTCACAGGCTGAGTAAAAGAAGGTGATGCTAACATGTTAAATTTCAAGTGTTTTCCCTTCTTGGAGAACTGAGATTTGATCTAACAGTCCTGCCTCTCCACTGTACATGAGATAACCTAGCCATCACTTAGAGTCAAAATCACAAGGTATTTAAATGGTCAGTTTCCTCAGTACAGAATAGAAATTCTTAGCTTCTATTTTGTACAAACTGTATTTTCTGTCCTTAATTAGAAGACATACAAACCACTGTGAATATGATTATATAGGAATGACCGATTCATATGAATGACTGATGACATTGTATCAGACACTAATACAGCATACATTTAATTTGGGTGACTGAGGCTGTAACAGGCACATGCTTAGATAGAATAATAACACCTCCTGACATGCTTATTCTTGTCTTCCAAGGCATGTCAGTCAGTCTTTGATCAACTCTGTAAGAAATACATTGGCCTAGAAAGTACACAAGCATAGAGCATGCAGCAATCTTTCCAGTAAAACAAGACATGCTGTGATCTCATAAAAACATGCCAGAACAATTTAATTCATGTGACAAATCCAACTACTTATTTATGGCAGATGTGCAAATGCCTGATATATAGCAAGAATTCATATGAGTTCAAAAGGTGAAAAAAAGCTGAAAAGACCTCACAATTACAAAACAGCTAGTCATATATTTTTCAATATTAATAAAACCCATACAAAACATTGTACCAGGGCTATTTTGATTCACAGGTCTCTTACTAGTAATTTTTAAAATGACAAATAATTTAGTCAACCTATCAATTAATGCTGATAGTTGGTCTGTTCTATTTAATAGCCAGTACTTCCTTGACACTACAAGAAATCCCATGAACAACTTTCTACCATGCATAGATTATTATTCCATGTTCTTCAAAGATCTTTGTTTCTACCAGATTTTATTTATTTATATATATGTATGTATATGTGTACTAGTTTTCTTAAAAGGTAACAAATTTCAAAAAAAGCATATTTCACATATATGAGATATGCAGCTTTTTTAAAGATGGAATACAATTGCTGAATAAGCTCAAATGGCAATTGCATTACAGGTAATTGGGAGTCAGCAGTATACTTTACCTGAAAATATTAATACCCGATTACTTATATGCAGCCTAACATAAAAAAACCTAGGAAGTAATTTGTTCAGTCTTACTATATATACTTTATTTTTATTCTGTATGTGATGGAAATTTTCAGCAATTTTTCATGAGTTCATAATGGTGACCACAATTTCTCATTAAATGAGATTGAACTGCAGCTGCAGACAGCTGCTTGAATATGGTGACAGACATATGAGCCCAGGATACTAGGAAAGACAATTGTTCTCTGTGTAAGTTGCCACCCACCCTTTATGATTTTCAGCTGCATTGCTCACAAAAACAATTTTGTGTGTTCCCTTTTAAAAATTATTTACTGTGCTCTACAGAAAAACTGCTGTGCTTTTCTATTGCGAGTTCTTGGATCAAGAACACATGCTATCTGTTTTAGTTGTTTTATATACCATGATATTTTTTAACAATGGAAACAAACATGTTTTCAGATCTCAATTTTTACCACTATGTAACTCAAAGAAAAACCCAAAAACAAACAAAAAAAAACCCCAACAAAACAAACAAAAAACCCTCTGATCTGAAGTGTACTGACATTCACTTCATAATCTTTGAGATAATGACAAAAATGGACGAGTATTACCTTTCTTACTCTAACTCATCCTTGGAAATTTCTTCCATTATTACTATTCAGGCTCAACCTTGATTAGTTTGTCAGGGCTAGTAGAATCAGAGCACAAATGGCTGTTACTCTCTTTCAAGGCATTCTGCACCACATTTCTGTACTACTTAACCAGTTTGGTTTTGAAGTGGCAGATTAGACATTGTTAAAATGAGGTAGGTGGTCAGAGATCAAGGGTAGATAAACTTCAACACAGATTAGATCTGAATGCTTGGTACTTAAAATCAACACAGTGAAATCCAGCCATGAAAGTAAAAGAAAAAAAGAAAACTGAAGTATTAATTTAAAGTGCAACATGAGAACAAATGCAATCCATATATTGTTAATACCTGCTTAGAATGTGCTATCAAAAAATAAAAAGGATTTGCACTGTTTTTTTGAGGCAGAAAAAATGAATAATGTAGTTATTGTTACAGTTGTCTGGCAATAACAAAAAATTACCTTTTTGCTAAGGTAACACAGGATGATGTCTTTCCAATAGACACATACAACATGAGAAAAGAGAATGTAGTAGCTGAAGTATTTCTAAAATTTTGGAAGCACTTATTGAAATTGGAACAATTTGATATGATTATTGCATAAAAACCAGCATAAAACCACATTAACAAAAACAAGGTATTAATTGTAAAATTTCTATCATTATGAGCTGATTAGCTTTAGTATCTCCTGTGTATTTAAATGCATAGTTCAGAGGCAGTATTGTTGTACCTAAATTGATTTCCCTCAGAGTAGTACATGATGTGGTATTTGATGCCCTTCAAAGGACACTATTAGCCAAGCTATAAAGTGTCTGATTTTATTAGCTTTGCTGGATTTTATCAGTTTGTAAATGTGTTATTTTCTCCATTTATTGTGCCTATGGGATCTAGAGATAGAGTGAGTTTCAACTTAATATGTTGTTGGAAGGTAGCAGTGGTCTTACTTTAGCACTCTGCACTGTGATGCAATGACATTGAAGGTAGAGTCATGAAAACACTAATGTCAGGGCCATTTATCAAGGCAATTCCTCACTGCTATAAAACTCTGCTGTGACATTGAATTCAACAGTAGGTTTTTGTCTTAAATAGTGTTCCTGTGCTGTATAACGACCAAACCCCAAACACAGAATAAGATGCAGTTAATAATAAGAAACTAAGTCACAGATGTTTGACAAAGGAGAGAAAGTAAGTTGTTAGCACGGAATTTTGGATGTAGGAGCTTCAGGAAAGGTTTAGTTATCATCACCTTTATTTAAGATTTGGGGGTAATATACTGCAGCAGAATCCAATTTTCCTTATAACCCTTATAAATAGCACAAGTATTTACTGGGGTGATCAGCAGAAATAATATTTTTTTTGAAATGTGCTGGTATAATTTAATGTCATGCCTAGTGTTTTTTAAAGCCCTCTTAAAGTAGTTGCCAAATGAAAATATAAGTACGTACCACATTTTTAGTGTAGTCCTATTCTCACATCAGTCTTTCTTCACACTCTATTCTGATTGCTAGATGAGTCATATTTACAAGAAAATATATTTTAGAAGATTTTATTACTTATTCAAGATTTTATCTGAAAATCTAGGCAGATACCATTTGGAGTATATCTCCACAAAAACAGAAAGCCCAGAACTCTGGAGTATATTCACAAGTTTTTATTACAAATTTTCTTCATAATAACAAAAAAATAAATACAAAGGAAATTAGAACAATTATGAGGAAGAAGATGCCTGTAATTTATTACAGGAAGTATATACTGTATGCTTTTAATGTATTTGCACATATATAAAACATTATATTTTTTAATACTCTGTTTCACTCAGTAATTGTAGCTTTTAATGACAGAAATTTATATAATTTAAAGAAATACTTCCTGTTGATTTAGGTACTTTCATTTACTCCTGTGTTTAACTACAAGAACTAAATTCAGAAATAGGTTTATTGATGCAATAGTAAGACATAGCAAAAGTTGAATTATGAGAGGGAATAATTTAATATTTTGAAGTTAAAAACCTTAGAATGGACATTTTAAACAGTACATCTCGAAGAAAAAAGGTTGCATAACACATGAATGGATTTGAAATAATTGCTAGAACAAAATAGAAACCATGAATACAAAAATTATTTAAGGTCATGAAGATGATTCAATATATTGGGCTTCTATTACATTCGCCAGTGTACAATGCAAAAAATGCAAATGCATGACAACTGATAGGATTGTTAATGCTGCTGGTTTCTTATCCTAAAAACAGCTTTTATTTTTTAAGTAATATCAAATTTGTAAAAACCAGAGAGTATCTATTTACTATCCCTAAGAAAAGAGTTCTTCAAGCTTGTTGCTATACTAGCATAATCTTGGCATTCATAAGGCTCCTTCACCAACACAAAGGAGATGGATAGCATTAAATGGTAAAACTACTCACTGTCAGAAATAAAAGGGTGAGGTGTAGACTTATATTCTCTAATCATTCTCAGGTCTTTATGTTCAGGGGTAAACACACTCAGGACCTCTCTTAGTCTTTACTGGATCATTCTTTAAATGACAGACATAACTGGGTGGCATTCTCTATTTTACCTGTTTTTACACAAAAATGCCACACAGTAGCCTTCAGTTTTTAAGGTTTGATATAGTCCTCCAGTCTGGCACCTCCTCTGAAATCTGTTTTGGATCTATGACAAAGTCAAAAAAGGGCAAAAAATATTATTGAAAATACTTTTTCATTTAATTAGAATTACTATAAGCTGTATTAGGTTAAAGTTGACAATGATGCATCTTAATACTGTCTTGTGCAGGCAGCCCTGAAGTACAAGGGGCCAAACAATAAAGGCTACATCTTATACCTGTAATTTTCAGATATTTAACTTTTCTGGTGAGACCATTCAGCTTGCGTCACAAGATGACTGTTACTCATTACTAAATTCCTTTGCTTAAAAGATCCAGCTTGGTCTTTTGCACTATTTTTTGTTTAGGCTGCAAAGGAGTAGCATGTATAGTATATAAGAAAATGAGGTTAAATTTTAATTGCTTTTTAAATTTCTAATGGAATGTCACAGGAACTTAGCAAGGAGGGATAAAGATATAGAGGGAAAAAAGTCCCAGAGACCATTGAACTACTAGAAATGGTGAAAAGTTGACTTTGTGGTAGAATTCTGGAAAGACAGACTGGTTGCTAAGAGTGGAAGAGGATCTTTTTCTGAGACAGCCTTTTTCAGCAGCAGCACTTATCCTCTCCAAGATTTCCCCTGTTTCTCTCCTCCTTTACTCCACCCAGTGGAAATAGCACTAGCGCTCCAGACACAGCCTCACCAATGCAGGAGAGGCACAATCATCTCCTTTAATCTGCCATGAACACAGGCAAACATATACATCCTTTATTTATGTATGGCACCGAAGCAAGACAAAAGAGATTGCAGTGCAATTCCTTGTTCCACACACAACAGCCTGTAACAATGTGTTTTTTTCTAGGAGTATTTCCCAAGATCTCATTCTGCTTTAAGGAAGGAGAATAAACATTTCACTTGGTATGCAGTTTCTCTTCAACTGGATTCCATAGGAGAAATTTAGACTTCTAAATAAGCTGGTGTTACTCTCAAGAAAAATATCATACTTGAAATCTGATTTGTTTGAGGTTTTTTTCCCCAAATAAGAATAATTGACTAGATTTTTTTTTTTTTTTCATAAAGAATTTTTTAAAAAAATCTTTGAGGAAAACAATGATCAGCCAACCAAATCAGTCAGCAGAATGTATTCTGGAATTATAAAATAATAATAAAATTTAGAATTCATTACTGCATACGATAGTGTGTTACATGAGAACCTCAATTTATTGATGTATCATGAAAATAACTCATAGCTAGGTATATCAGAAATCAGTAATGTTATATATGTATAAGATTAATATTTTCTTAGTAGTCGAAAAAGGTTCTTTTCTTACTGCATTTTTTCAGATTACTATAGTTGCTTCAGAGTACACTAAGATCCCTAGCAAAATACAAGTGACCAAGTTAAACTGCCTATGATCAGTTACTCTGAAGTAATTACTGTCACTAGAAAATGCTAGTCCTAAAAATTTCTAAATGTTAATAAACTTTATATAAGTTTTTATATAATTTATGAGATGTTTATAATTTAGGAATGTTTTATAGGAGCTTTTTCATGATTCCTCTTTATGCTTTTTTTTCTCATTTTCGAGAAACTCATTCCGAGAACAACCTCATCAACAACTGAGCTAGGGAACATGGCATTGAGTGGGTGTACCATACCCCCTACCATGCACCAGCTGCAATTAAAGTGGAGAGATACAATGGACTGTTAAAAAACACCCCGAAAGCACTGGGTGGGGGATCTTTCAAAAATTAGGAGCAGCACCTAGCAAAGGCCACCTGGTTAACACCCAAGGTACCACCAACAGAGCAGGTCCCGCCCAATCTGAGCTCCTACGTACAGTAGATGAAGTCCCAGTAGTACATGTAAGAGGTTTGTTAGGGAAGACAGTTTGGATCAATTCTGCTTTGAGTATAGACAAACCCATCCGTGGGATTGTCTTTGCTCAGGGACCAGGTTGCACATAGTGGATAATGCAGAAAGATGGAACCACACAATGTGTACCTCAAGAACAAAAATGCTTACAAAACCAGAATGCTTCATAGCGTTTAAATAAAATTACATCTTTTTCCACCCACAAATGTTCTTTCATTTGAGAAAGAAGAGAATGTAATTTTGATAGAAAATCCAGTATGTATCTGATCTAGTTAAAAAACCCTAAATTTAATTTTTGGAGTCCAGGGCTCATGGAAAATCCCTTGAATTGCCCTGGGGTGTCTGAGACCCTAGCTGGGACCCCAGGAAAGCATTGCCTTTGATCTTAGTCCATGGGAAAAACTTCCAAACTTAGAGATGAATTAAAAGCAACAAAAATTTGAAATAGATAGTAGTTTAGCTTGTCACAGGGTGAAAATTTGTAGTTTTGGGTTTTTGGTATGGAGATAGATGAGAGCAAGATGAAGGATTTTGGGCAGTGTCTCACCTTCTACTCCATTTTCTTTGATGGTGGAACAAAGACATTGGTAGAATGGGTTTGATGCAGACATTGCATGTTTAAAATAGGTAACTATTATTGGCACAAAACTGAAAATATAGTACCTTTTAAGAGCTAATTGGACTAGAAACCTTTAAAAGACCTTGGAATTCTTCAGCTGGCATTCTTGCCAGCTGTGTTTTCCAGCGTGTTAAGCCAGGTGTTAGTGACACATGGACCTTGAGATAAGAAACTGAATAAACATCTCTACAGACCAAAAAGTTGCAAGTATCGTTCATCTTTTAACCCCGGTACAGGACTTTGGGTGAGAGAAATCACTTGACTCTCACATTTAATATTTTGCATTTTTCATTAATTGGTCATGAGGGGAAGGATCTTATAGCAATGGTCCTCTCTCCCCAGGATCCTATTTCATGATTCTCTCCATGCTCCTCAAGGTTCTTCCTCCATGATGATCCTCTCCTTACTTACCTACCCCCCTCTTATTTCACTCATCCTTATTGGATATAGCTGCTACTCATCAAGGGCAAGGCTGTATTGGTTAATCAACATAGCTGTTACTTATCAGAGGTGAGGTCACCTGTATTCCCTTCTCCTACACTTTGACACTAGGGAGATACTGGAACGGGTTGCCCAGAGAAGGGGATGGTCCTTCTAACAACTTCATGACTGTGTGACTCTTACAACTAAAATAAGCTGCACTTTTGTAAAGAAGTAAACAATATATTTTATCACCTCAGTGACTAAAACTTAAGATATACTAACAGTGTTATACTTTGAGGATACTATGAAACCAACATTATTGGTATCTTGTGCAGGAGATGATTGTGAAATATTTTATCAATGTATTTTTAAAAGTAATTAATAGTGTGGAATATTGGCAGCTTTGGTCATGTTTCTGTATAGGACTGGTCATGCACACCGGAAAGACTACTGTTTCCACACCACTCCAACTCTGCAAACTGCTTTTACAGAAGTTGCCAAGTGTTGATATTAGATGTTAATATTTGTTGATAATTAGTTTTTTTCTCAGTCAGTAAATAATACAGCTACACTGCCAAGGGTCAGTCTTCTTCACCCTATGACAGGATCCCTAAATAACCCAAGGATTATGGCACTCCCAAGTACACATTTATCTATGTTAATTTGCAATTGTACTTGGTTAATTTGACATTGTACTTGGTTAACACATGATTGTAGATTTGTACACCTGATTGTGAGCAAAAAGTCTGAAAAATAGTTAGGAAACTTTAATTTAATTTCACCTAAGTGTCTGGGAGTTTTGGGTTTGGATGTCTCCGTCAAGCTACTGTGGTTGTGTTTTATATGCTATGATTTCCTCCTTGTTTCTTTTAACAAGAGAACAAAATTGAGGCAATGGCTTATTGATGTTTATCTTACCATGGTCTGTGGTGTTCTAGTCTTCAGCACGTAAAAGTGAATGTGCTTAGCGGTATTGAAGAGCTAAGAAATACAAACTACCATACTTAAAGTAAAAATGTAATTTGTGGTGACAAAATTGTGGCTTAATTATGAAAATGATATTTGTTTACTAAGCTATTAATTTTGTATAACCCTTCTATTTTTTGAGATTCTGAGGGTAAAAGTTGCTTGCTGGTAGACATGATAAACCTATAGCAGAAGCATAGTCTAGTTTAATTTATTTTTACTAAGAAAAAGAAGTTTTCTTAATAAGTTTTAATACTTTTCCTTTTATTATATCTGTAGTTAAATCCTTTTGCTTGAGGTTATATTAGAGAGGATAATCCAGCAGACACACTACCAATGTACATGATTAAAGTTCCATGAAACTGAAATTGCCTAACACTGTCCTTGACCAGAGAAAAAGATAGGAAATTTACTTATTTTTATTACCATATTCTTTATAAAGCCATATTTGTATTTTCTCAACATCCATCTGCCTTTATGTGTTTCTATCAAACATGGTTCTTCTGCCTTGCTTTCTAAATTCAATGCAAGATAATCCATTTTAGAAGAGGAATAAAGATTCAAGCTGTCAAATTTAAAAATAAATTTTGTTGGTGATTCTCAGTAACCATTTGGAAGTTAATCATAAAAGTGGTCAGCTTGAGGTAGTTATTGCTTGAGATAAATAATACTTGGCAGGTTTATTTTAGTTTTCTGCCTACGGGCCTACCATTCTGCCACTGGCCGTTTGCCTTGATGTCTGTCATCTGGTTTTGATCTCTTCCCCATTAGTGTACAAAGTAGATCAAAACTAGGCAATAAGCCATTTGGACTCTGTAAGGTCAAATGTTTTCACTGCAAAGGATATGAAGGCAACTGCTTGCCAATAATTTTAGCAAAATGTGAGAGAATTCAAAGCAAGTACATCTTCAACTGGATTTTAGCCATGAAAGCACATAATCTCCAGTATAGTGCTGTAAAATTTGGAAACAGATACCTAACAGAAGGCTATCTTGAGATTATGAAGAGACATTGGCTCATTATAAAGTCAGATGTATTCTATGGCATTTGAGTGGACAGCAGAGACCCTGACATTACACATGGTCCATTAGAAGTGAATTTGAGTTTGGTGATTACATTTGCATAAACAATATCGTTAATATATATGCAAATCACCCTGAAAATAGTGTGCCACCCCTTTAATATATAAAGCCTTAATTTAAAATTACAGTACAATCTATTTCATTTTGCAATTTAAAAAATGGCTTAAAAAAAGCAGGAATAGAAATGGTGTGACATGAGGGAAAATCAGAAACCTGTTTAAGTCCCTTATGTCTGATGATACACGTGCTGGTTAGCCCTTTCCTTGTCTTGCCATAGTTACAATGACAGCACAGCAAAGTGCTCATTATAGTATCATTATAGAATCATGTGATCATTATAGTATCACGTTTAATGCATCATAGGTGGTTAAGGGTGATGCATCTTTTAAAAAGTTTGGTTTTATGCTTTTGCTATTAGTTTGCGTTTTTCTGCAGCCTTCTATCCTGGACTGTGGTGAAATATTAGCCCCCCCTGGGATTAGCAGCAAAACTTTCACTGATATCAGTATGGCCAAAGTTTCAATCAGGATTTGCAATAATGTAAGTCTCTTTCAGCTAGTCAAATATTCCAGTCTTATGCTTGATGAAAGAACAATGCAAAATGTTTGTGAACTTCAACTGATTTGACTGATGGAGTGTTTTTGTTAAGGAACATTCAGCCACTGGACCTTATAAGCAGGAATAGATTTATTACTTTTGGTAGCAAGTACATGTTGCCTATCAGATCGTGTCACGCATGATCAAAAGCGAATGACTTACTTTTTCTTGCTGGTTAGACACACGGATAACTAAATCTTCAAAGTACTGATATATTTAGATTAATTGTCAGCAATTATTTTTCTAGCAACCCGATATAACTTTACTTCTTGTAGATTTGCACAGTGGCATTGCCAAGGAGGAAATACTGTTGACTGCCTAAAATATTCCAGTGCGTGCATGTCAATGATTCATTCAAGAGAATTTCTCATACATGTATGCTATGAATCCTAAGGGATTTCTACCTGTAGTGAAGTTTTATCAGCATTTTCATTCTCTTTTGTTCACTAGTCTTGCTCACATTGGTATTCAATAGCTGTGAAACACTATGTCATTTTTAGACTAGGGATTTTCTTGGATAGTATAGATTAATCTGTTTTACTGAGAAATTCCTGATAAATAGTACTGACAACTGCTAATGTATATGAAGGAAAAAAATGCAAATTCTACAGATTAAATTAGAAATTAGCTCTGGTAATAAACATAGCAATGATTTATTCTGGCCTCAGCATGATATGAGACAGGGGATATATTGAAGAGTTTATTTATTCATTAATTGATAAAAAGTAGTTTGGACAAAGTATTATTAGTGAGCTGTTGCCTTCAAAATTATGTAAAACCATTTCTGTTTAGAAAGACTGAATTCAAAGACTAGGACTGTCTTTCAAAAATATTTTACATTTTTCAATGCTGTGTAGGACAAATCAGTATGTTAAAATACTTAATCTGTTTCCCATGAAAGGATGGAATCCATATAGATCAAGTATTATTCGCACTAAGAATTAAATTTACTAAGACACAGTTAAGGGTTTTAGTGGCTAGTGAATGAACAGTTTCTTATCAATTAAGCATGAAATTTATCAAAATATATTTTAAGTGGTTTCCTTCATTGAAATAAAAAGTCTAACTTGCTCAAAAGAAAAAAAAAATTAATTTTTATTATTTCCCTTTAAATCTCTATCTATGAAGTTAAGTATTTTATCCCAGAAGTCATTAGAATATTCTTGTCCACACTGTCATTCAGTGGACAGTGACTGAATCACAGTTCAGTGATTTTGCTTTTATGATGGTAGCACTGAAATACTTTTATGATGGTAGCACTGGAATACTTTTCAATAGTGTTGAAATACATTTTTTTCCGCATTTTCAATATTGAAACCAATGTTATTACGTATTATTTACAGTCACTTATGTCTTTTAAATAATTTTTCACATTTTTACTAAGTGAATTTGGTTGTCTTCTAATTTTGAAAGAGCAAAAATGATTAGAAATGCAATATTTTCCCTAGTCTAATGCAGGAAGTGCAAAATGTCTGTTGGAAAGGTTAAAATCCCTTTCTTTATTGCCTGTATTCATTAAAATTTTGTAAGTAAAATCAATTAAAAGTAAGTTTAGAAACTTCTTTTTCTTTAAATGGGTGAAGTTTAGAAATGATTACACAGCCTCCTAGACAATTAATTTGCCAATTATTCTATCTTTAATCACCATTTCCCATTTTTGACGCATTCATTTTTAATGCAGTGCCCTGCAGTTTTCCACTTTATTTAGTTTTGATTTTATTTTCAAGACACAAACCTGAAGCAGTCACTTCCATGGCTGAGAAAAATTATGCAATAATTAAGTACACCTAAGAAGAACACAAACAAAATTTGAATTTATGCTATGTTATATAATGTAGATGTATGACATTACTATACTTTGACATGAGGCTGTTAAATTTCTGCAAGGGCTACTGTTCAGGCATTTACATGCACAATCCATTTTATGGGAAGTTAAAAAATAAATTTTTTTCAGCAACTTAAATACAGTTTACAGAAAAGACATAATGACTGGACAGAAACAAGTAGGTAATGATATTTATTAAAAGCACAGAAAGTGTGGTGAACTTGGCTGTGAGAGGAGGTGTCCAACATAGAGAACAGCATTTTTGACTAGCATGATTTCTTTCTCTACTTTCTATTCTCTCTCTTAAAAGTAAAAAAAAATGTAAGAGTGAGGACAACTTTAAAATATATATTTCCATTAGCCTTAAAAATCCCCCAGTAACTTGTAGATTTTAGTCACCTCTAAATTTATGGTTGTGGTTTATTAATTTTTAAAACATATTTAATAAATGCAAAAATGCTAATATGCATGGTTAAAGTGTTACTAAGTTAATACAGCCTATTACTTTGCTGGCAATGAGACATGACAAGGAAGTAGTGCAGTTGTAGCCGTCAGCAAAATTTGGGCACAAGTCAGATATACAGCAAAGTGCCTCCAGCATTTCAAAAGGGTGTACTTTTTAGTGGTAATAAGGGCCAATCTTGAGTCAGCTGTTGAAGATTAAGAGAAATCTCTGGAATTGCAGCAATTCAGTGGAGTCCAGAGGCTGACCCACAGCACACATCATAAAGCTCTAGTAACACCAATCAATCAGTGGTATTGGTTGGCGTGATTGGAGGTACCATGTACTGAATTGAGGAGTTTTGGGTTTGTTTCCTTTCTCAGCAGTTCTTTTTATTTCCCTTGCAACATCCTATTAGCTATTTATATAGAATGGAATACAGCCTACTTGTCTCACTGAGGGGTAGAGAAAAAAACCTTGAATCTATTCAAATTGATGTAACCTTTTTTAATATAAAATATTTTGGCTACATGTCTAGCACAAAAACATGAAGGATTATATCCATATGCACTCCAACTCTGACTACAAGTGCAAAAAGGAAAGACAGTCAGTCAATCTCTAAAATCCATTGAATTGAGATATCTCAGAAAAATAAAGAGGTACCATAGAGAATATCACTTCAAAAATGTGCCAAGAACAATGAATTTTATGTTTCTGTTGTTGCTTTTCTTGTAATGTATCAATCTACTCTGAAAACAGGAACATATTAAGGTGGAGGTCATCAGGAAATATGTACTGGTGTTTGGCTAGGAAGACCACTCTTCTCATTGCTTACAGTTTTCAGCCTGAGGACATTGTTTATCTTAGCAGCCATTTCATTATAGCTCATAAACAGATCACATAAAAACTAGTCATAAGAAATCTCTGCATTTCTATGTCAGCCTAGCTGAGACTGACAGTGCATCCCATGATTTGAAAATGAGCTATTCCAAAATGCTTTAAGGATCAGAATTGAATTTAAGCCATCTATAAGGTCAATTACACAGCCTTGGGGAGAGTAATGTTCTTTATGAAGCAGGCAAATAGGCAGGAAAAGGCAGTTGTACCAAATACATGGAGAAAGTATCTATGTAATATTTGTGGATTTTATAAAAAAGTATTCACTTTTGTATTTTACACATGGCTTAATTCGGAAGACAGTTACAGCATCAAAATCCTTAATGTATTCAAACCCACTTACTTTATAGATCCCTGTCAGCTTTTATCAGAGTATTGTGATTTTTTTCTTAGCTCCTCTGGCTCCACATACAGCCAGAATTCAAGATACCCAAGAATTTCAGGGTGAAAAGGTGTTGCTTACTAATGCAGGAATTTACTGGAAAGTTATAAGGGTCAGAATTTTCTTCTCAGTTACCTTTGCAGGAGCAACAAATCTTTTTTAGTCAGTGTGCAAATGAACAGAATTGCAATATATGTCTAAAATTGCAAAAATTTATAAAACCAATAAAGATTTTCCTTGCTTTTCCCTTAGAAATGGGTTCTTGTGAGTAGATTTTAACAAACATGGAAAAAGAATTTTTTTCATTCCTATCAAATTTAATCATAGAATGGTTTGGGTTGGGAGGTAGCTTAAGTTCATCTGGTTCTAACCCCACCCATCAATCACACGCAGGGATACCACCCAGTGGATCACATTCCTCAGGGCTCCATCCAAACTGTGCTTCAACACTTCCAAGCATGTTCCACCCACACCTTTGGGCAACCTGCTCTAGTGTTGTAAGGACTTTAAGAATACAGTTTCCTGTCTTAAAACACTGTCAAGGACATGGATGGAACGTGCCATAAAATAAATCAACACAGTGGGAATTTGAGGTACGTATAGAAGGGAGGAATTTACAACTAGTTTGTGACCTGAAAAAGGCTGCATTTTGGTTGCTGCTCTTAAAGGAGCACAAAAGGAGAGATTAGTTACTCAGGAATCTGAAGATAAAATGATACTAACTTTACAAGATTTGGTGAAAGGATTTTACTACCATTTAAATGAGGGAAAGGAGAAGAGGCTACAGGCGGTGTGATTGCCTTGGAATCTCCATGCAGATCTTTGAGATGTGCATTAGGGAAAGAAAGAATCTCACAGGAAGAATTGCAGGATATGGAAGACTTCTGTAACATTTTCAGAAACACAGTCTTAAAACTCAGATTTTTGTGTCCAGTGGAGGATTTTGGAGAAGGGGAACAGATCTGTTGTTCTCAAAAAGAGCAAGATGTAGCATTTGCATTAACTTCTGTAAATGAGGACGTTTGCACTGACATCTGATAATGAGGAAGTAACATTACAACCCCTTAATTAAAACTAAAACCACAAGAAACTAGGTCAGTAAACTGCTATTGAAACAGTGCCATATGCAGCTACCAAGATATCAAAGTTTGGCCATAAATCAGGTGAGGCTGATATCCAGTCAGTATTAATGCAGTGGGATGCTGGGAAGCTGGGTGTACTACCCAGAAAATGAAGAGTTAAAATCACTAGGGTAAGTAGAGCACTGCTATCTGCCAAACTGATAAGGTTAATTTATGGCTCCTGGGTGAGAAGCAGATGTCTGCTAATCTTAACCCTAAAAGAAATCTGGAGGCTGTAGTGCACTCGCTCTGAGCAGCACTTACAGTCCCCAAATAAAGAATTGCTGGTGTATCACAGTGCTGAATTTTTGCTGCAGCAGAAAATGGATTTTCTGAAGTTACAGATGATTTGGCTCCACTAACAGCCGCAGTACCCAACATCGAAAACCTAACAGCCACAATACAAGCACTGGTGTACTTGGACATTGTAGGGGTGATTTCACATTCCCTTTCTAATTCTCTTATCTGGCCAGTTTATTGCAGGCAATTGAATGATAATGCTGCACTTTTAACCGCTGCTGTGCTAAATTTTCTGGAACTGGTAACTCAACTCAGATAGCAGCAAATGTAAAGATGTAAAAGATATATCTTCTGTTATTCCAAGCTGGAAACCTGACAAGGCTCAATTGGCGATTATCTGGAAGGGAGAACAATACTTAACAGATGCCCTCAGAGGGTATAAGCATTTACTCCCTACAGGTCGAACTTCTACAAGCATTCTCACTCTCTCTGGACATCAAATTAGAGAGAGATACCCTGAAAAGGTAGGGGGACTTAAAACAGCAGTGTGCAAGCATTAAATGAACTAGAATATCATAGAAATATATATTATATTTCATGAGAAATATAAAGTGCAAGCTGCTGAACAATTTGAGCCACTAAGGGGTGACCTGTCCAGGGGCCAAACCCTTTGAGACTTGCATTGTTTTTTTTTCCAGGCGTAATGCCAGCACACCTTCACTGAAGGAACCAGTTCAGAGTGGGACAACTGCCAGTGGATTTACATGGGAAAGCTCATAGGAAACAGACTGGGAGATGTGATAATGACTCTTCCTGGAGACCCTTTAAACTTTTTGGTTATTTTAGTAGTAGAGACAGGAACTGAATCAACTCTTAATGGATTGTTCCTTATTTTTAATAATCGGTGTGTAGTAGGCTGAATTTTCACTTTTCTTTTTACAGAAATCTGCTAACAGATGAGATAAAGCTTCATGGAAGCCTAAAGTCTGAGGCAAATAACTCATTAAATACCTCAGCTCTCTCCATGCCTTTTGCCACCAGTTCTCCCTTCGCATTTATAAGCGACCTTTCTTATTCCTGACCTTTTTTTCTGACCTATATACTCATAGAATCCCTCCTTATTATTCTTCATGTCCTTTGCCAAGATCCATTCCATCTGTGCCTTATTTTTCATTGTTCCATCATTACATATCCAGACTACATTCCTGTATTCTCTCCAGGTCACCCATCCCTGTTTCCGTTGACAATATTTCCCTGCTTACTGTTCAGTTTGAGGAGCAGATCCTTGCTTACCCACGCTGGTTTCCAGCCTGCACTTCTTGATTTCCTAGCCAACAGCATGGAGAGCTCCTACTCTAAGAAAAGGGGCCTTAAAAGAGCGGCTAACTCTGGTCAGCTTCTCTGTCTGTCGCAGTGTCCCTCATGCCTGGCAGGTGTTGACCACAGGCTAGCTCAGTTCTGCATTGCGGCAGTGTGGATCAGTCGGGGTTACAGGCAGGGCGAGTAACCTCCTCCTGGTGGGTTTTTGGCTCCCCACACTGGCGGATGGACCTGATGGCGTCATGACTACGGCGACGGAGAAAAAGGGTCGACTCTCTTTGAGGAGGGTTAAAGGTGTTTTATTAAAGGGGAGTCTGGCAAGGAGCTCTGCCACAGACCACTGCTGCCCAGAGAGAGCCCAGATCAAAGCCTTGTGGCAACTTATAAACGGGAGAGGATCCAGGGGTGGCGATAACGGGTCAGCCAAGCAGGGAACACGGGGGTGTAACGGGGTGTCAACTTCTGAACAATGAAGGAATCACAAGTGTGGAGGAGGGGATTCCCCGGGCACCAGCCTATCACTTGACTCCTCTCCTGGATCTTTCCAGAATCCAGGGAAGGGTCCTGAAGTGACAGATGGGGCGACCAAGGGGAGAGAGAGGGGATTGATAGGGACAGGTGCAGGGGAGGAATGATTGACATAAAATGACTGGTTATATAACTAACTCATAAGGGGGAAACCATAACAGAACACAGGGGGGCACAGTGGAATGAACCATTACAAAAACTTCTTATAAAACTTACAAAAATAACTTAGTAACTTAATAAAACAACTCTTGCACCACCACATCTGTCTATAAGAACAGTTTCACAGGAGATTTCATTTGTCATCTCCTTCACTAGCTAGGATTTGCTCTTCCAAATTTCAGGGTCCTGACTTTGTCCCTTTTCCAGCCAAGGTTCTTCCAGATCACAGAATCAACAATTAAGTGGCTGATACAGCCAAGGCTGTTTCTGATCTTTCTAATGACTTGAGTCACACTTATAAGCACAATGACCAGTAACTCTTCTCTGGGATAGTTTTTCCAGTACCTGGACCAGGAGTTCAGATGAGCTCCAGGAGTCTCCTGAATTGCCTACAGTCTGCTCTATTGCTTTTCCAGCAGCCATCCAAGTGATTGCAATCCCCCACTGGGATGAAAGCCTGTGAGCACCATGATTCCTGTAGTTGAAAAAAGAGGCCTTGCCAGCACTCTGCCCCTGATCAGGCAGGCTGTGACTGTGACCAAACACAAGGCGTCCCTTGTTGCTTCTGTCCTTGATTTTTACCAACAGGCTCTCAGCCTGTTCATGGTTCTTATTCAGAGTCAGTTCTTTCTGATCTTATCATTCCTGAAAAGAGAGCAACACACCCCTGCCCCTTCTTAGAATCCTAGAATCTTCTGAGTTTTGAAGGGACCCAAGAGGATCACCTGATCCAACTCATGGCCCTGTGCAGGACACCCAAGGAAACTTGGACAAAAAGGCTCAACGCCTGGCCCCTGCATAGGACACTCCTTCACAGAATCTCTTCTCTTTCTACTTTCTCCATTTAAGTTCTGACTGTAACAGAAGCACTATTTTCAAGGTTATCTTCAAAGTATGCTATAGGATTTAACCAGAAAACTTGTAATAAAACTATCAAAAAAATGTGTATCTAAAATACCTAGATTGCTTAAAATTATCTCACTGAGAAAGGTTTATATGAGGCGATGTAAGTAGCTGTGATATTATTTTAACATTAAATTCTTTAATATTTTGGCATCTGCTCTAATTTATATATGCTTGATTCTATATAAATGAACATATACTGGTATATGGAAATTAATGCACTTTATGGCTGCATTGACCTATAGATCATATAAAATATTTATATAATAGTAATAGTGAGTGAGTATATGCGTGCTTTATTATGACTGCAGAAACTTCAAAATTAAAGGTGTTTTTCACTAAATAAGGGCATTACAGCATTTCCACCATACAAAGCAAACCAAGTTCAGATTCTGTAAACCTGTCAAACCTACTTTCTCTAAGTTTACTGCTCACCAGAGTAATGAGTAAAGTGTCATGATCACAACTGGATAAACCCTTGGATGGAGTATAACTGGCCTGGCAGGTTACTAAGTTCAGAGAATTCATGGTGCATAGTGCTTGTAGCACCAATATGGTGATTGTAGGTGGTAGTAAGGGAAATTTTGATTGTACTGGTGCCTCTAACATCAGTTCTTTATGCACATATCTGGTTAGTCACTCTGGTAAGGAACATGAACTTGAGATCAGTAAAGCTTCAATCTGAATAGTCTGTACTGGTGTCCAGCAAATAGGAAAATTTGTAATTTTTAAAAAAGTTGCTTATTCTTTCTGCAACTTCACTAGATTTAGCCTGTTAAATAACAGCACTTATAGATATAGATTTTTAAAGTGGCATAAAAGAATCTAAGTCTAAATCCAGGTATTAAATTAAAGACTTCCCTTTTATACCCTGGCAGCTTAGGAGATCAGGAGACATGCAGTTTTTAATTTCTGATTTTTTTAGCAGTTAAAGCTTCTGACCAGAACTCATAACTGATGGTATGATAGACAGGATGGAATGATTAAGACTCTTGCAGCATTAAATTCCAAGAGCCTCCGTGCAGATTTTTCTTGACAAAAAATTTTGCAATTGTATTAAGTTTCTTCATTATTTACCACATATATTTCCTTCTGCTACTGATGAGTGTTTCCACAAGTCGTTTCACTGTATTAGCAAGGAACACTCACCTCAAAGGTGACCTTACTGGCCTTGGGTAATCATCTAGCTAGTCACAGTGACAGACAGTGAATGGAATCTATTCCTATAATGAGTGCACCAGGGATGGTACTTCATGATAAATGAATACAGCTCTGAAATGGTGTCCAGGCTATAGCCAGAAGGGAGGGTTTCTATTAAAATTAATAGCTTTCTTGCTCTGTTTTTATCAATGTATTACTGAAATTGTGTTCTTTCAAGGTTGCACAGCTGGTTTAATGCTGATTATGTTTTAAGCCAGAGTGGATAATTAAAAAGGATAGAAATGAGTGTAGGGTTATTCATAACAGAAAAAGATGCCAAGAACTAGACAACCAAAGCATTTATTGATAAAACAAAAAATCCAAAGATAAATTCACTGCAAGGCCATTTGTTTCTGAGCTCACTTTCTTCTGTAGAAGAAAAAAGCTCTATTAAAACATTTTCAACACATTAAAAAAAGTCTTCAATTATTCTGTTGCAGAAAGTCTTACAAGAAGACAGGAAAGCAAAATGTCATAAGTTCCCTAAATTTTATGGATTTAAAGCTAGTACTAATTCAAGAGAATATATTTTCTCAGTCCACCCCAGATCATACAATTTAGATCATACAATTGATCAAACAATTAATAAACACATGAATTCTGAAAGAAATTGTGCTATTACAAAGTCTATATAATAGACTATAAAGTTCCATGTTATAAAGTTTCATTTCATTAATTGGTTCATTCCAGGAACAGGGGATTTACTGCATGTACTGAATGCTAAGTCTCATTAACACATCTGCAGTAATATTTGACCACACTAGTCCTATGAGTTTGGTCAGGAGAGCTTATTCCCTCAGTTTTTTCCACAACATTTTGGAAGTAGTAAGAAACTAATTTTTTGATTTCACTGGAATGCTGCCCAGAGAGATCAAGAGGTGTTACCTTCACATTTTTCAGTGAAATCTGCTTTGGCTCCTCTGTTTTCACATTAAAGGAAAATTGCCTTGTTCCAAATGTTTTAATCCTTTTTTTATCTAAAAATGAGATAAGCTGTTTAGATGGTCTGTTACCATTTCAGAAGGATTTATGAGAGACCACTATACATAAACAAAATAATGTGATGGCATGTGAATCTGTAAAATAACCTGAGACAAACTTTTTCAGAACTGATGGTTTTAATAAATGGTCTGATACAAAATGTATTTCTGTGAGTCAGTGTCCGCACATAAAAATTCATACAATATTGTATAAATATCTGCAGCCACTACATTTTGTGGAAGTAAAATATGCAGTCAATGGTGCCCTTCAGCGAGCATCTTATGTTGTCTGATTTCATCAGATGAGGCATGAGCAACGCAGAACCAATGTATAGAAAATAGTTTCACAGCAGAGAACAGACATAGATAGAATTATGCTTCTTAAAAACCAATTTTATAGCTTATGTAATTGTCTAAAAGCAAAATTAATTCTACAATATTTAGCTGACCAGCCTACTGGTTATTCACACTGTCATAATATATAAAATGTCATTACTGTTATACCACTGCATCAGCTTTTCTAAGGTACTGCATAGCAGACACAATTAAATAACTAATGTCCTAAGATTCTACTTCTCCCATCTCAGAAAACTCTTTTGAGAAAAATAGATTTTTTTTTTCCTATAAGCCAGGAATTTATATGTTTTTTTAAGCACGTTTTCCAAATCCTCCTCATTTAAGATTTCACATTCATTACCAGCCTTCAAATGGATGAAAATTATTTTGTCTGAATTTCATCCATTTAATATCTGTAGTTATTTGACTCCTGGTATATCTCTGGAGACGGAATTGTTGTATTTCCCCATGAGACTAGATGACCGCCGATGGCAAAAGTAAAAGAGTCTGCTCTCTTTAACTGGGTGGGATATTACAGCTTTTATTCTCGAGTCCTGCCCTGCTTGGCTGGAGCCCTTTCCAATGGCTCGCCGGTGCCAGAGAGAGCTTGCCACTCCCCCGTCGGGGCTTTTTCCCCAGGCAGGGCCCAGAGGCAGGGACAAGACAGTACCCAATAAGGGAGAAGTGGGAGGGAACAGGGCTGGGTTACATTTCAGTGTGGGGATGCGCACTGCCGGGCAAGGACAGATCATAGGACAGATACATAGAAAAAACATTACAAATCCGATGAACTATAAACCCAATTAATGCATTACAGCAGGGAATAAAATCCAAATAGAAAACAATTATCAAGAAATATTTTTAGGATAATAACAGAATAGAATTAACTGGTATGGAGAAAAATTGAAATTTCTTAGATCTAGAACTCAAGAAAAGCTGACTTTTGTTCTTCTTCCTGGAGTTTACCATTTCTGGGAATGGTTCAAAGTTGTATTCAGAGGAGGTTCCAATGACATTAGGAAAAATACCAAGAGCGTGGTCAAGCAGGCTTCCTGTAGAGGTGGCAGAGGCCCCAAGCCTGTTAGTTTTTAGGAGGCATTTTGACAATCTCTTAAAAATATGCTTTGACTTTTTGTCAGCCCTGAATTAGTAAGGTAATTGGACTATATTATCATTGTAGGTCCCTTCTAACTGAAAATATTCTATTCTATTTTATGTGTAGAAGTATTTATATGTACTATATATACTTTAGCAATATGATATGTGGAGCACTTCCCAGGTTAACTGTTCCAGTGTAAAAAAAGCCTAATGCTTTTAGAGTCTTCAGGCAAACTGTAATAACAAATTAGGTGTTACAGCAAAAAATGTAAATAACAACTATGGTTTTTAACATTTCTCAGCATGTGAATAAAGCCTTTGGGAATATAATTTATTACCTTTTACTTATATAGTGACTCTTATAAGAATTTTAAGTGGAAGTAGCTCTAAAGCCTTACTGCATTAAACATATATGACACTTATGACTTCTCTTTACCCTGAAAGACTGTTGCCCTGTCAGACAAAAGAAAAAAAATTGAATGGATTGCCTAATTTCCCCCATTTTATTTCATATTTAGGACTTATAAAAAAATATTTTAGAGATTAGTTCTGGACTTCATTTATACGGCATTTATTACTTGAACCAATTCTTTCACAAGAAGGATGTGGACCTGCTAGAATAGGTTGAAAGGAGGGCCATGGACATGATGAGAGGGCTGGAGCATCTCCTCTACAAAGACAGGCTGAGAGCCACGGTTGCTCACCCTGCAAAAGAGAAGGATTTGGGGAGGCCTTATAGAACCTTCCAGTGCCTAAAGGGAGAACTTTTTACAGTGGCAGATAGTGATAAGATCAAGGGGAGTGGTTTCAAGCTTTAAGAGAAAAGATGTAGGCTAAATATTAGGCAGGGATTCTTTACTGTGAAGGTGATGAGACACTGGAACATGTTGCCCATCCTTGGGTGGCCTATCCTTGGAAGTGTTTAAGTCCAGGTTGGATGGAGCCCTGAGCAACATGGTCTACTTGGTGGTGTCCCTGCCAATCGTGGTTGTGGTTGGAATGAGATGGTCTTTAAGGTCCCTCCCAATACAAGTCATTCTATGATTCTGCGATTCTATGGAAAAATGGAAAAAAGATAACAAACACAGATGAAAGGAAGATTATGGGAGATCTGGGATCATAAAAACATTGTCAAACTGAAAAAAAACACAGTTGAACAATCACAATAGTCAAATGCATTCGAAAATATATAAAGAGGATGTAAGGGCATGTAAGGCATAGGATATCATTTTAGTTGGGGCCTGTGGGTTAAAGGATATAATTACAAACACTAACAGTGATAATAAAAGAATAGAAGAATATGACCAATGAATAAAAATTCAAGGAACTACAATAATTTTCTTTTTGGGTGAAAAAAACCCCAAACCCAAAACAACCAAACAAAACAAAACCCACAAAGCTCCAAATGAAAAGGCCTGCAGGGGACTTAATATGAATTTTCAAATATGTATGGTTTCATTTATTTACCTGTTGCTGATTTTGTCTTTTTCTGTTGTTCTTCTGTTGCAATTAATGCTTTAAGAAACTGTAGAGTATATGACAAAACACAAGTCAATATTTACTGGTTCCATATAGTTAGATATTTCATAAAAAAAAAGAAAAAAATAAAAGAAACAGGAGGTTTTTTTTCACTATATACACTGAGGACAAACATAATCATCTCAATTTGAAGATTACAAGATTCAGTTTAGGCATTAACAAAAATATACATTCTTACTATAAAAGAAATTAAGTATTGTCACTAGAATTAAAAAAAAATGTAAAATCTACATTTGTTTATAAATATTTAATAAAACTTTCACAGACCAGAACATTTATTTTTCAGGTAAATATTTGAGTCACATCATGCTTCAGTTTGGTACCTGAACTATGACTTCTGTGCATAGCTTGAGCTCTTATTCCACTGGAATCAGCCAGCTTTGTCACATACAAACACACATTTGCTTCCGTACTCTGCAGTAGATTTTCTCTGAGGTTACAAGAGGAAGAGAAACTACTTTCACCTTGCTGGCAGATTCTGTCCATCCTTTACTCCCTACAGGGGAATTAAGAACTTTGGGCAGGGGACAGAGCATTAGGAGGATGGCTGGAGTTCAGCAGTGACTGATGTCATGAAAAGATGTAGAACTAGGGCACAGTGACTGAACTGGCTTGGAGTGAAAGTGGAGCAACCTTTCATGAAATTACTGAGACACTTTCAGTAGAAAGGATCCTGTATTCATTTGTTTTTTCTCCTGTATGAAATGAGAAAAATACTGAAAAATACGTCAAGTGTTTGTTACGAAGTGCAAAAAAATACCATGCATTGATAATCACTTTACTTTGTGATGCTGTTTTAGAAATACTCAAATCACTAATAATTACTGAATTGCTTTGCAGTGAAGACAGTCAAATAATTTATTGTAGCTCTGCAAGCAAACAACTATGGGTTTTTCTATATAAATCATGTTTCCTGTTTTGCCTAATACTGTGTTGATCCTTATTCTCTCCCTGCTCCTGAGATGACCCTTGCCACAGGAATGTGAAGAAGGTTGTGAAATCTGCCTCCAATGTACACACATTATCGGAAAAGAAACAGGGATAAGAAAGCTGGAATAGTGTTTCAGGAATCAGCAAAATCCGGGAGAACAGGCAAGCTGACAAACAGTAACAGTAAATGTCTAGCATTATATCTGTGACTGAATACAGTACCAAGCCCATACAGTAGTACTCCTTTGGACTTTGGTGCAGCATCCTGTATTACCGCAGTGCTTCTCCAGCAGCTAACATGTATGGACTCTCAGCATATTTAATTAGTTGAGGTATGATCCCACAAGCCTATAGTTTCCAGTTGCAGAAGCTTTCTGTTCGGAAATAGCTCGGATACCTCCGAACATTATGGCACTCTTGCATGGAGCTATACCTCAAGATCTTTACCACTGTCAGACTTGTCTGGACATATATGAACTATGTTTTTATATAGATACCACCAAAATCAAACTCAGATTTTTCAGTCATATAATTTAAAGATTATACTGCAGCAAATAAGGACACACAAAATTAGATTTCCATTACAGTTGGTGACATTTTCTGCACAAAGCCTATACATTTATTTCCTCCAAGCCAGACCGTAAAATAGCATAATTCATCAAATAAGCATGATTTCATCATTACTTATTCATTTTGCTTTAATATGCCAGCAGATTAATAAAATGATATTTTAAATCTTACTGAATGTAAAGGTCAATTAGTGTATGTTTCTGGTACTCTGAAATTCTAAAGAGAAGTATTAAACACTTATACACCCAAGAAAGAATCCGATCATCATCATCGGTATTCAGCTTATTGTCTGATAACTTGCCAAGTGTTTTAGCAATAGATGGCACAAATACTTTGAAGTGCTGGAAATCTATGGTAGTATATACACATATGCAATACAGAATTCAAACTAACTGATTGGGTACCTCCTTAGATTAGATTTAAGGGTTTCTTCACTGATGCAGAAAGAAGGCACAGCAGATGTAGTATAGCAACATTAAGGAGCAGTCTTATTGTTATGAGAAACCCGAAGTTTCTGAATTCTTCATTATATTGCAGGGAGATGAGATTTATCCTAAGAGAGTTGGCAACTGCAGAAAAGAATCTACGTGTACAGCATTTCAAATCTTCTTGAAAGTAAATTTCAGTGTCTGCTTTGGTTAGCTGCATCTTGCAGCATAAGGCTTGGTTTCCAAAACCAGTTCCACACACACCTAACACAGCTGTGGATGCAGAAATGAAATGGAGAAATGTTTCTATGTAGCAGAAAGGAACCTCTGTCCTTGAGGTTCCTTTCTATTACATATGTACTGCAAGTTTAGGGGGGAACAGCAGATGGTACCCACTGCCTACTGATATCCACTGACTACTGATTTTCCAAAAGCACTTAGATCTTTGTATTTTATGCTTTCCTCAAAGAAAAAAAAAGTTTTAAACATAATAAAATACATGTTATGTCAATATATACTATAGAATGAACTGTGATTTATGTAATATTCAAATGTTTAAAAAGATATAATTCATTAAAGGTGCTTTAGTACATTCAATATATTCTTCTGAATCCAAGAATACATTCTTCTGAAATTAAAAAAAGGAAGTTCTGTTTAACTATGATGTGGCAAAACTGGTCCAAAACCTTCTATTGCAAATACTACCAAAACCATATTTTTGTTTATCTAGAAGACTTTATTTTCCCTGGATTCAAAATGTTATCTCCTTTCTCAATACCAGTTATTTTTGTTAGCTTCCTTCAAAGTAACAAATGTAAAAAAAAAAAAAAAAAAAAGAAAGTAATTAGATTCAGGTGTGAATACTATCAGCGCAGTTCTTAATGAAGCCTTAACTGCAGTGCCCAAAATTATTTCTCCTAAAATTTTTCAGTATGGATACTTCCTTTTGCAGAGAAGAGACAATTTGTTATTGGTATGAAAAGAAATGTGCTAAAGATTTGCTTTTAAACCTCAAGATGAGTGGGCTCAGAAATTCTTTCAAAACAAACCTTTTTTTTCCCATGCTTGGCATATGAGTGCAAATTTAATTTTTTAAAAATAAGAATTTGTTTTGAAAACACTGATACATTGGCCAGTGAAATATCTCAATAGTATTTTCGTATGATTGTTCAGAATAACCTGTAGAGGGTTGTGACTAATGGTTCCTACTGCATCTTGAGAAAGATACAACTAATTTGCAAAGCATATCTGGTACACAATCTGCCACAGTGTCCACTCAGGCAATGTGCAACTTGTTAACGCGCTATGACTTTGGAAAAACACAACTGAAAACTGAAGAAAAGCACTCCAGCCACAGTATATTACACTGTCTGCATTAAAAGTTTGTGCTTTATTACAGAAGGACTCTAGTAGAGTCATATTTTATGAAAATCTTACACTGAAAGGTGGAAGCAGAGTTTCCTAACCAATGTTGTGCTGGAACTGAAATGACTGAAAGATGGGGTCATGCTGCAGAACAAAGGTTCTCTGGAAAGGGAAGCAGCTAATGATTATTTTTCTGATGAGTTTTTGTGTTGTTTCTCTGGCATGTGTTTCTGTATGCTTTATCAACTATTTTGGAAAACCCAGACTGAAGTTCTCTTCTTACTTCTTTCCAATCCACAAGCCAGACTCAAAAGAATGCAGAGTAAGTTTGATTTTCATTAGTAAATTCTGGTTTGACTGAAGAAGTTAC
Source organism: Hirundo rustica (assembly GCF_015227805.2). Lineage (NCBI taxonomy): Eukaryota > Metazoa > Chordata > Aves > Passeriformes > Hirundinidae > Hirundo > Hirundo rustica. The sequence continues at coordinate 36,990,791 of NC_053455.1, forward strand.
AAAGGCCACAGAGGTTTGAATCTCTTGCTTTGTGAGTTTAACTGAGTCACAGTTATACACTAAAATTGTGTCTTTTCTTTGATGCTTTTGGAATGACAGATGACTCACATTGATATTAAACTCATTAAGTATGTCTTTTGGGAGAAAAACAACTACAAAACAGGTTTCGTTTTAATTCCCCCATCCTTCAAAGTGCTTATTAAAATAGAATATTATCTGAGTCTCTGAGAAAATGGTAATAAAATGTCCTAATTGAAAGCTGTATTCCTTATCTTTAATAAACAATATTTCTTTGCTAGTAGACAAGACTATTTACTTATAATGTAGGAAAAGGTCACATATTTTTTTTGTTTCTATATTTTTGACACCAGTGTGGATTTTTCTATTGTTTGGACTATTTACTTAGCACTTCTCTAATACAAACTCTTTTGGCATTTACTGGACCCTTTCCCTGTAGCCAGTTCTCTTCCTTTTTAATTAGATTGACCTTTTGGTTCACTTGGTTGCCCTCAAAATGACTGAGAATGACTTCTATTTTGGAAGACGAGTTGAAATCAGCACAGAGAGACTGAAAACAGTCATGTGAAATAAAAATATTTTATGTGGCTATCCCAGCACTATAACTGCATAATCATTATGTTCATAGCCTCTAACATAAAGAAATACTGGCCTCTGCAAATTTTGTGACATTTTAATGATGACAGTTTCTTTCTCATCTCCTTGAATGAATGCTTTTATACTGCAGTTTGTGACTAATATTTTCAGAGTATATTTTTACTGTCCCATAATGACTTGCCTTTTTACCCTTCCAAGTTACAAAGGGTAAATTTTAATTACAAAGTATAAGTTCATTTGCTACTGTTTATTGCATAAAGTCTATTTCTCTTCTTTCTACCACCATCATAGAAAGAAATTAACGTTTAAGTTACATTTTCTAGGTTAAAGACTGAAATAAATGGATTTTTTTTTTTTTCTGAGGGTGATTAGATATCATTCAAGTAGTTTAGAAAGAAATAAGAACAGATACCTTTACAAGCTTATATAATTGTCCTAAAAGTTTAATAGGTGAAGCACAAACTCTTTTCCATTTTTCATTAGGAAGACAATAATCAGCAAAATTCACATTTTCATTTACAGCCGTTACAGCAATTTACCTGAAGCTAGGGAGTGAAGAACATATTTCTTGGTCTTTTGGGGGTGAGAAAAAAATTATATCTCATTGTTCCACTCAGTTGAAGGTTCCCTAGTTTATAAATTAATATTGGGTCAGGAAAGGTTCATTCCCAGTCAGGTAATGCTGCATAAAGTTCCCAATAATAATTGAAAGGCATCTGAAAAATTAAGTATGAGTTACTCAACCAATATTAACTTAATACGTAAGAGCTTTGGACTTTTCAAAAAAATCTGTGAGAAAAACCTGTCTTTTTGTACTTCTGCATAGAACCAGAAAAATTTTTCTTTCTGCACCTGGGTTGCATTCTCTTATTTTCAGGATTGATTAATTTTCAAGAAAAGTGAAACACACTTCCACAACATGGCCCCTTGTGTTAACAGCTTGTGTCTTTCCTGCCTGTATATGAGCTTCAAATCAGGCCAGTTCTGGAATAAGGTGTCCAGCTACCACTGTTGAACTGCCACAAGTAGTTGCTGGAGGTTTCATTTTTGACCCTTGGTACTGACCTTTAAAACCAGTAGTTCAGTGAGAAACATTGCTATTTTTGAAATAGTAGAATCACCATCTGTACTTTTTGTTGTTGCATTAATTCTGCTTCTGTAAAGCCACATCTGGCTGTTCTATTCATTGATCAGCCTCTATCCAATGGAAGTTTCTAGATCCATGTAGAACCACTTCAATAAATATCCCACTTTTACTATAACCTTTCAGAATGTCTACTTCATCCATTTTAAACAATAACAAGCACTATTATTTTCAGGATTACACCAAGATATTTTAGTTCTTGTATGTAATAATCTAGAACTACTACCATCAAGCCTGATCATTGCTCTCTTATGAGGAAGCAGAAACATTTCCCCTACTTTGTTTCCTAGTCTTTTTGCTTGAATCCTGAGTATTTTTCTGTGTAAAACAAGGTCACAGAATCTTAGCTATTTGTTGTAAAATAAATTTTTACATTTCTTTAAGCAGGCAATTAATGTGCTCTTACAGTTTGGTTTTTATCCCAGCTGCTTCTGACCAGTTACTTAGCTGCAGCTGAAGAAACAACTGTACTATCATTAGGGCATTTATTTAGGCAGTGTAGGATTTATACTTCCACTATGTTTTCTATGGACTTTTGTGTAATGAGGAGTTTGTTGAAGAATTTTTAGAGTGCATGTTCCTTTTGTTAGTCTAGCGAAATTCAGATTGTTGTGGGAAATGTTTATCTAAATATTTTTGCAAACGAATATAGTGAATTTTATTCTTTTCAGAGGAAAAGGAAAAGCCCTTCATCTTCTCAATGATTAGACAGAATAAATAGACAAAAGGGAGTAGCAAATCATGTTGTCCTACACTTTCAGGTATGGCAAGTCAAAAAGATAGACAAAATTAATAGCTCTTCAGAAAATTCTGTTCTGAAGAGGTTTTGTGTCATTTTAAAGAATAAATAAAGATTAGTGTTCTAAATTGTAACAAAGTTAAAGGAAGATAATCTATCCAATCATAAGGCACTAAGTAAGTAAAATATTAATAAAACTTTTCACATAACTGAAAGTAATCACTGTTTCATTCCTTAAGGAACCAGATAAATTATTAATTATCAGCCAAGTTTAATATTTTCTCAAAAGCTCTGAGACTTTTCATAGCAAAATAAAATTACATTTTTATCCATAATTTGCGCCATAAAAATTTTTAAGAAAAACAACTACATTTTTGAATGCTGTTATAAACTTAGAAGATTGTCTTATATATTTAAATTATTTTCTATATGTGTGTATTTTCGCATTACAGGAGAAACTGGATCGACTTTTCTAATTATTCCTGAAAACCACTCTAAGACATACTGTAAACACATTAAGAAAAATCTTACTTCGTAAACATCCACAGTGTGCAGTTTCCACCACAAGGTGCAATGTAGCAGAATTTAAATGTAAGGTATGGTTTCTCACTAGTTTAAGAATTATTATTTCTATTACCTGTAGAACTGACTGTTTTCTGCTTAATCAGTACAGTGACTTAGTTGAAAATAAGTGTTTCTCAATGTACATTTTGAAATGGTTTTGTTTCATTTCCTAAGTAATTTGATGAAGGTTTTTTTAGGACACAACAGAATTATTTTAAAGCCTTTCAGCTTATTGTAATACACTTGTGTATTTTATATTGGTTAGTCCTCATAGATACAGATAAATGTGAATACACTATACAGCAGCTTATATAAAGCTATGACTTCACAAATTCCCAATACTTTGCTTAAAAATGTGATAAACTATTTATTTTTTTGTAGATGCACACGTAAATACTATGGCCCCACTCCTCTATGACTGAGTAAATCCCTAGTGGCAGAATGAGACACACTGAATAAACTTCTTTAATGGAGGAAAACTCAGAGGAGATGGTCAAATATCCCTGTGAAACTCAGGGAAGAATGCAGGATGTCTGATCACTGCCGTTGCAAAAAAAAAATTACTTTATTTCCCCACAAAGGGAACTGGAACATGGCCTTAATTTCTACATGTATCAACAGCTGATTAGATAATGTGGTGGTATAGATTCTTCTCCCTGAGTTCATTAAACGACTGTGAAGACACCAATGGGTTTGAACTGGCTACAAACCACATATGTCTTTGTTGGAGTGCATGAATTTGTTTTATATTGTATTTCATTTTTATATTGGGTTTTGTAATGTTTCTTCTGTACCACCCTGTTCCCCTGGAAAATATATCACGAGGCTTGTCCCTGCTTGGCCGTGCCCATCCTCCCACACTGGAATGTAACCCAACTCTGTTCCACTCCCACGTTGTCCCTGATTGAGTAGTGGCTTGTCCCTGCCTCTAGGCTCATCCCCCCTGGGTAAAAGCCTTTGGGATCACGTGGGGCTCTCTCTTGCACCAGGATGGGGACAGGGATGGGGACCAGACTGAGCTCTGGACTCGTCTGGGGCAGGACCCCTGAATAAAGCCGTGATCCCCCCCAGACAAAGAGCAGACTCTTTCCTTTTGCCATCAATGGATGCCTGCTCTCTCTAAAGGAAAAAGTTTACAACTTTTTGTAAAAGTTACAACTTTTTGTAAAAATTTTGCTTTTGTAAATGAAGAAGTGTCCATAGCAATTCAGCTTCTCAATCAAGAAATTTAAATTATTCTCTGTGTCAGGAAATTAAATATTTTCTTGCATTATTATCTTCCTTAAAAAAAAAAAAAAAAAAAAAAAAAAAAGTGGATTTGTAGAGATGTTAGAGAAGTTTGCTATTTCATTGGAAGTATACAGCTTTACAGAACATGCTTACAAAACTTGCAGGAATAGGAACAGTGCAGATGAAACTCTGAATAAGTGCTATTGAATTTCATTGATTTATCATGCAAAGGCCAAGAGTAAATGGTGGGAGAAACTATAAGCCTTAATAAGCTCCCTGGAAGCTTGATAAGGATGTGTTCAAAAGGGAGAGAGAAAACTTTTTAGATAAAGCCATATTGTATGAGACTAGAATGTGATTATTTGTCTGATATTCAAAGGCATTATAAAAATTATGCAGAACTGGCATTTGGCAGTATGACCAGATTAAGTAAAAATGGGAGCTTTTGTAAGGCAATCTCTCTTTCTACAGATTTTTATTTTCAATTTTAATTTAAATTCAGTGCATAAGAAAGAAGCAATACAAAATAGAGACAAAAATTTTCCCTTCAGATTTTAGCCTATTCTGCTACAGGAAAAGAAAATTGGAAAAGGACAGAATTAAATAAACAGTGCCCCAAAGCCCATCAAAAAACCATTAATAATGATATAAATAATATTCCCCGCATATTAGATCCATTTCATGACAATTATTTATCAGTGTTGAATTCAGGTTTGGATATGCAAGATTCTGTAACTGAATTTCTCAGCGATTCATAATAGATTAACTGCTCTCAGGGAATCCTTAAAGGCATGAGACTTCATACTTTCCAAACTTACCTTAGTTATATAGTACGTATGGCTTTTTGTGTGATGTTGTTCTGAGCATTGTGCATGGGATGAAATGAAAATGCAGGTCTTGGCAGAGTATTTCATAAGTAAAGTCAAGTCATTTGAAGTAAATGACTCCTTGTAGCTGTGTATCACACTTCACATAAAAGACAAAACTCCACTGCATCATCACTGCAGTTCTAGATGTTCAGTGATGACAGAGTTTTCTTTTTTCATTACATATCAATGATGTAATACTTGATAATACATGTCTTACAGACAGGAAAAGAGAACACATTAATTTGATGAATGTTTCAGATAGATAACAGCGGCATGTTTTGAAAGGTCATCCTCAGATATCATTCAGATAGTACTTACTCCAAGAAAAAAAAAATAAAACTAATCTTTCTCTATTGTGCACGCTATTTTAAACAAATTCATCTTTCCTAAATCGTGGCTAAATTTTTAAAGTCTGTCTTCATCAGGAAAGATTTTGAAGCTGCAAATGACAAGTAACGATGACTCCAGGTCATTAAATGTTAACAGACAACAGGTATGACTTTGATTGAGTTGTCAGAAGTATCTCAGCAGCTTTGTCCTAGGGTGACAGTCTTGTAAAGAATAACATAAAGCTAAGGTCTTGATTTCAATCTTTTGGCACTGTTAATACTGAGCATTAGCTCAGTTGCTGATATATCCTGCTTTATTTCTAGTAAGTCATAATTTACATCAACATGTAAGGCATCCTTTCATCTTTTCTGTGGTAATAAAAATAATGTTTTTATATTAAAAATAAAAATATTATTATTAATCTTTGCTTCAAATTCCTCAGAATTCCTTAAGGAACCCTCTGCATTTCAGTAGCAAATCCTTCAAACATACATGTGCTAAAAATATAAGGTAACATGATGATTTTTCAACATAAATCTGCCATTTATTGAGTTGCTAAAAGAACAACAAAATGTAATTTTATACTAAGAGCTGTTATTTTAACCTTAGGTAGTCCAATTATTCAGGTAACTATTTTGTATACAGGAATCACCATGAAACATCTCTGTTTTTAAGAGGAAGCAGTAGTACTAGTGTCAGTCATGAAAAAGGATGCAAGGATGCCCTTAAGGGATTATTTCTCTGTGTGTGTGTGTATGTGTGTGTGTGTGTGTGTGTATATATATATATATAATAGATTAAATAATGATTGTAGATTTTAAAAATTATTTTTGGTACGTGTAATTCCTTCTTCAGGTGTGAAACAGAGCCAGCTAATATCGGATTTAGAATAGAACAATGGGTCTGAGTATCACCCATTTATTACCATCATTTAAGCTGCTGGGGGAAAAAAGAGTGTGGTTCTTGGGGAACACTGGGGAGATAATGTCACTGTCCATGAAATAAAAGAAAGAAATGTCACATTTGGGACTCTGAGAAATGAGGTAGGAGGAAATTAATATCTAATGAAATCACTACTTTTGCTGAGACAATTATTTCCATAGCCGTTGCTACTACAAATTGTAGCTTTCAGGCTCACCACTTTGAAATATCCCTTAGGTTCAGGACTGAAGTCAGAGGTAGAAAGATATTCCACCAATATATGCTCTATCGGTAAGCAGATGTTCCTGGTTTTTATTGATCAAATGTGTTCATTATAGGAGGTATCATCTGTGTCAGCATAAACAAAAGGGTACCACCTGAAGTCTAAATTAAATTGTGACTGCTAAATGAAAAAAATTGAAAATTTGAGACTTAATAATTTTGTTCTAAGCTCACCCTGAAGTGATTCACTGATTCAAAATGTGTTTCATTCTCTCAGGAGAATAAAATATTAGTAGGAAAATAAAATGACCTGGTAGTAATAATAATAATAATAATAATAATAATAATAATAATAATAATAATAATAATAATAACCCCACCCAAACAAGCCAACCAAAACCAACAGCAACAACAACAAAAAAACCAAACCTGAAAAACAAACCCCCAAGCCAGTTATAAGAAAAATGGAGAAATAAGCTGTTGTAGAAGTTACTTCGTAACCATTACCGCTACAAATAAAATAGAAGTGTAGAAGATGAATCTGAGACAACTGGAAAAACACTATTAAAAATATCTTTTGTCTTGCACTTGCATTGTTCTCAGCACATGCAGCAAAGACAAGATCATATTATAATATACTGTGCTCCTGTTTCTACTATTATTGCATTTTTCTCAGTTGGAGAAATCTCAGCCATCTTGCTAGAAGCTCAACAAAATATTTAAGACTGTTACTATATTTAAGTATAGTAAGAGCTCAATCAAAGCATAATCCTTGAAGTAACTTACTGAATCTAGATATGAAAACTTACTCCAGAGCATAGTAAGTGGTAAAATTTAAAAAAAATATTTTAATAGGGCTTAGGCTGAAATAAAAACGCTTTGACCTTGCTTAAAAATACATCCTACTGCAGTTACTTTTTCACATGAATATTTATCTACATTTTGGCTTTCATGTTTGCTTTCTAAAAAAAAGTAGGTCTTTCATTTAAAGTAAAAAAGTGTAATTTATGCTATTCAAAACAAAATCCAAAGTGAATATGAACAGTGATCCCCACAGCTATAAAAGAAGTTTTATACAACATTAATCAGATGTGTGTGTGTGTGTGCAATTCAGTCAGACAGCATATAAAAAGCCAGATTATGTAACTGGACTACCCAACAGTTAAAAAAAAAAAAAAAAAAAAAAAAAAAAAAAAAAAAAAAAAGAGGAAAAATTGTTCAGAAAAAAGCACCAGGAGAAATAGCAACATTAATTACAAGATGTGTTTTATAATGTAGTTGCTTCTGAAGATACTGTGATTTTTTTTTAATAACTGCAAATTAATTAAAAGCTAGAAGCATGATTATTTCTCAATATAAAGGTACATAAACCTTTTTGTTGATCTAACTGAAATCTGCAGAAATGCCAACTAATTTGTCATGAAACAGATACATACCTCCTTTTCAACATGCTGCAGTATAGTTATCAAACTGAAATGACCACAGTGAATTTGATAAATTATTCTCCAAAAATATTATAATAAATATATAATAAATAAACATTTTTTTATGTTTGAAGTTGAGTTTAAAGTATTCATAAATAAAATCCTACCGTGAATCAAAAAATTCTCATTATCTTTAAGGCAGTCAGATAATATATTGAAACTATGTAACAAAAAGTTGTATTGGAAGAATTTCTGTATGACTTCGGGATATGGCTGTCAGCTAGATTTATACTTTTATTTATGTCATCTCAATGCCATAAATATGAAACAGAGACATTGCATCAAGTGTTTTCAGTGTGTCCTTCAACAAAGTATAATTTCTCTTATTAAGATAAAATTGTCATTTTATCTTAATAAGACCATGTTTGCAATCAAAATACACTGGGCACAACAGTGACATAATAACATCAAGATGTAATCTGTGATACAGTTTCAAAGAAAAGTTTTCTGGATGATTTTGTTGTTTTGCGGAACTGCTTATTGGTATGTGCAACAATTCTTGTTAGAGGACATCAAGTCAGAAAATGAGCATATGTTTGGAATATAGGGTTTATGTCTAGGAACCAAGTTCAACTGGCCTTTGAAAATTATATTTCACCATTTTATGTTGCCAGGAATTTCAGCTGCTTACAGGTATTTTTCAAGACTGGTATATGGAAATGGTCTGTGAGGCTGGTCATGAACAAATGTAGCAGTGTTTCAGTTCTTACCAACAGGTACTGAGCAAGAGTGACTTGGGGATTTTTAAGGAAATCCTACATACATCTTGGTGTACAGTTGTTTTTCAAATATAATTTTAATATGTAAATCCAAGAATCTTTGAGATGTTCAAGCACGTCACAACCACTTATGGGCTCCATAAAGATTCTGTTTTTATCTACAATAGGATATTTCCAAATAATTTTTGAGAATGAGATTTGAGTTTCTTTTTCCTGAAACACTGTAAAAAATGATGCCTCCTGTTGTATCAACAGCTAATCACACACTGAGAGTTCTAATGAAAAAGCAAGTTCATATGTGAAACTATAGAAAACATTGTTAATAATCTATTGGTGAGTTTGTGTAGAAAGGATTAAAATTGTATTTGACTCATTGAAATACTGATGTTCTAATACTTATTGCACTTAATATAAATGCTACCACTCCTTTTAACTGATTATTGATTATTTATGATTCATACAGAAAAGGTGTCTTTCTAATCTCATCCTGTAGATGAAACTGAAAAAAGCCCACAATTAGCCAACCAACTGACCAACCAAAAAAGAAAATTGAAAAACTTTCAAATTATTTTGATACTATATTTTTATTGATATAATTCCTTTATTGCTATGAACCATAATAATTCTTTTCATAACACATTAAAAAGGAAGGAAGAGATAAAGAAAATAGTATTCCATATATAGAATCTCAGAATCACAGAATCAACAGGGTTTGAAAGGGTCTCTAGGACCAAGTCCAACGCTTAAGGTAACACCTTCAAGTCCACCACTAAACTGAGTTCCTAAATGCCACATCCACATATTTTTTGACCATTTCCAGGAATGTCGATTCCACTACTCCCTTTTCAGCCTGTTCCAATGCTTGATAATGCTTTCAGTGAAGGCATTTTTCCTAACATTCAAGTTACACATCCTGTGGAAGAAGTTGAAGCTGTTTTCCTTCTCCTATCACCAGCAGCATGAGAGAAGTGACCGACTTCCACCTCCTACAACCACCTTTTAGGTACTTGTAGAGATCAATAAGGTCTTTGAGCCTCATTTCCTCTGGGCTAAACAACCCCAGCTCACTCATCTTCTCCTCATAAGACTAATGCTCCAGACACTTTCCCAGCTCTGTTGCACTCCTCTGGACATGTTCCAGTATCACAATGTGATGGAGACAAGAACTGAACAAAGGATTTGAGGTGTGGCCTCACCAGTGCTGAGTACAGGGGGGCAATAACTGCCCTGGTCCAGCTGCCCACACTATTGTTGATACAGGTCAGGCTGCCATTGGCCTTGTTGGCCACCTTGGCAAAGTCCTAGCTTTTGTCCAGCTGCTGTTGACCAGCACCCGCAGGTCCTTTTCCACTTTGCATCTTTCCAGCTACTCTTCCCCCAGCCTGTGGAGCTGCCTGGGGTTCTTGTGACCCAAGGGCAGAACCCAGCACTGGGCCTTGTTGAACCGCACAGTGTTGGCTTTGGCCCATCAATCCAGCCTGTCCAGATCCCTCTGCAGAACGTTCCTGCCCTCCAAGAGGTCAACACTCCCACCCAGCCTGGTGTCGTCTGCAAACTGACTGAGCATGCTGGATCCCCTCATCCAGATCATCAATAAAAATATGACCAGATCGTTGATAAAAATATTATACAAGCCTGTCCCAATACTGAGCCCTGGTGAACTGCACTTGTGACCAGCTGCCTGCTGGATGCAACCTAATTCTCCAACTCTCTGGGCCTTGCCGATCAGGTTTTTTTGTGAAGTGAACAGTGGATTTACTCAAGCCATTACCTGCCAGTTTCTTGAGTAGAAACAGAATTTATTTTATAATAATGTAGGAGACTGTACATTTTGTGAGTCATTCAGGGACGAGGGGTGGAGTGTCCTTAGTTGCTGAGTGACTGTTTATAAGAGGCTTCTAGGGAGCGTTGCAACCTGGAGCGTGGTGAACAGGAGCGGGCAAACAGGAGTGTGGCACGTGTCTGGGGCGTGACCGCGGCAGTTTGCGCAGGCAGGGCAAGCAGGCAGGGTTGCAAATTGTCTTGCTAGAAAGGTGTGCTCTATGTTGTTTGAGGTGTTTCTGCTGGCTGGTTGGTCTTGCGGTTTCTGTTAGTAATGGTTTCAACACGGTCGAAAACTGTGATTGGTACAAGAGTATGTGACCAAGTGGAGCCCTCCAAAAGGGATGCGTCTGTACAGACCCATTCCTGCCCGGAGTGTTTGAGCTTATCGGTTGTTTCAGGGGTGTTGTGGAGGAGGCATGCCTGCGGTGTGAACAGGTGAATGATCTCCTTTCACTGGTGGCCGAACTTAGGGAGGAAGTTGAAAGATTAAGGAGTATCAGGTAAAAAAGTGAATGGGAAATAGACTGGTGGCGTTCAGCCCTTCCATCTTTAAGGGAAGTCCATCAAGATTCAGAGGACTCATATGCCTCCCACCCCAGGCAATCAACGGGCATCTGGTAGATGAAGGGGGGTGGAAATGGGTCCCTGCTTAGAGAGATAATAATAAAAACTCCTCCTGACCCCCATCCCCTAGCCAGGTGCCACTTCAGATTAGGTATGAGGCCCTGGATCTAGAGATCGCCATATGATTCAGAAGATTTAGAGGGAAATTATCTGCCCAGTGAGCCTCCCAATAATGATTCATCTGTAAGATGGATCTCCACCTCTAACCTCAAGAAGAAAAGTAATTGTAGTAGCTGACTCCCTTCTGAGGGGAACAGAAGGCCCCATATGTCGCTCAGACCCATCCCACAGGGAAATCTGCTGCCTCCCTAGGGCCTGGGTACAAAATATCACTGAGGCTCCCTGGGCTGATTCAGCCCTCTGATTATTACCCACTGCTGATACTCCAGGCTGGCAGTGATGAGATCAAAAAGAGGAGTGTCAATGCGATTAAAAGGGCCTTGAGGGCACTGGGTCAAGTGGATGATAAGACAGGGGCCCAGGTAATGTTCTGCTCAGTCCCTTTGGTGGCGGAGAAAAATTATGAAAGGAGAACTCACATCATTAACAAGTGGCTTAAGCGTTGGCGTCATTGACAAAATTTCAGATTCTTTGATCATGGGGCAACTTTTACGGCACCTGCTCTGTCTCTGTTGGAACCAGATGGGATACATCTCTCTGTTAAGGGTAGAAGATTCTTAGCTCATGAACTGGCAGACCTCGTTGAGAGGGCTTTAAACTAGGTTTGAAGGGGGAAGGGGTTGCAGCTGAGCTGCCTGCAAGGCGGCCCAAAGGTGGTAAGCCTGAGTTAGGGGTGAAATCAGTAGCCCAGCTGAAGTGCATGTATTACAATGCACACAGCATGGATTACAAACAGGAAGAGCTGGAGGCCATGGTGCAACAGCAAAGCTATGATGTAGTCACCATCACAGAAACGTGGTGCAGCTGGAGCACTGCACTCAATGGCTACAAGTTCTTCAGAAAAGACAGGAAAGGGAGAAGAGATGGAGTGGGGGCCCTTTATATTAAGAAGGATTTTGACACCATAAGTATTGAAACTAATGAAGATGGAGTTGAATGCCTGTGGGTAAGAATTAAGGGGAAAGCCAACAAGGCTGACATCCTATTGGGAGTCTGTTATCATCCACCCAACCAGGAAGAAGAGGTGGATAACTTATTCTATAAGCAGCTGGAAAATGTTTCAGGATCATCAGCCCTTGTTCTTGTAGGTGACTTCAACCTGCCAGACATCTGCTAGGAGCTTAATACAGCAGAAAAGAGGCAGTCCAGGAAATTTTTAGAGTGCATGGAGGACAACTTTTTGTTGCAGCTGATGGGTGAGCCCACCAGGGGAAGGTCCATCTTAGATCTGTTGTTTGCAAATAGAGATGGACTGGTGGGAGATGTGGTGATTGCAGGCCGATTGGGGCAGAGTGATCATGAAGTTATAGAGTTCTGGATATTTGGTGAAATCAGGAGGAATACCAATAAGACTCTTACATTGGACTTCCAGAGGGCAGACTTTGGCCTATTTAGGAGGCTTATTCAGAGAGTTCCTTGGGAAGCAGCCCTTAAAAACAAAGGAGTTCAGTAAAGATGGGTGTGCTTCAAAACAGAGCTTTTGAGGGCACAGGAACAGACTGCTCCTGTGTGCCGAAATATGTGTTGATGAGGCAAACGTCCAGCCTGGATGGGCAAGGGGGTTTTGGAGGAACTTAGGAATAAAAAGAGGACGTATCATTTTTGGAAGGAGGGTCAGATCTCTCAGGAGGTATTTAAGGGGGCTGCTAGAGCACGTAGGAAAAAAATTAGGGAGGCCAAAGCTCATTTTGAACTTAAAATAATGACTTCAGTAAAGGGGAATAAAAAATGTTTCTACAAATATATTAATGGTAAAAGGAAAGGTAAGGACAACCTTTGTTCTCTATTGAATGAGGGAGGGAATTTAGTAACTGCAGATGAGGAGAAGGCAGAAGTGCTTAATGCCTTCTTTGCCCCAGTTTTCAGTGGGAAGACAACTTCCCTTCAAGAGAGTTGTTCTCTTGTGGTGGTTGATGGTGTCAGGGAACAGAATGGTCCCCCCATTATCCAAGAGGAGGCAGTCAGAGAACTGTTGATATGCTTGGATACTCATAAATCTACGGGCCCAGATGGGATCCATCCCAGGGTGATGCAGCAGCTGGCAGATGAGCTTGTGAAGCCGCTCTCCATCATTTACCATCACTCTTGGATCACTGGCAAGGTTCCAGATGAGTGGAAACTGGGCAATGTGACACCCATTCACAAAAAGGGTGGGAGGGAGGATCCTAATAATTATAGACCAGTCAGCCTGACCCCAGTACCTGGCAAGATAATAGAACAGTTTAAATTCTGTCATCACACAGAATTTACATGATGGCCAGGGTCTCAGGCCCAGCCAACATGGGTTTAGAGGAGTTAGGTCATGTTTGACCAACCTGATCTCCTTTTATGACCAGGTGACCACCTGGTGGATGCAGGAAGGGCTGTGGATGTTGTCTGTTTGGACTTCAGCAAGGCTTTTGACACTGTCTCCCACAGCACACTACTGGATAAGCTGGGAGACCATGGCTTGGACAGGAGTCCTCTTTGCTGGGTTCGGAATTGGCTGGATGGCTGGGCCCAGAAAAAGGTGGTGAATGGTGCAGCATCCAGCTGGGGCCAGTCACCAGTGGTGCCCTCAGGGGTCTGTGCTGGGGCTAGTTCTGTTCAATATTTTTATTGATGATATGGATGTGAGTATTGAATCTTTGATTAGTAAATTTGAGGGTGACACTAAGCTGGGAGCATGTGTCGACCTGTTGGAAGATAGGAGGGCTCTGCAGAGAGATTTGGAATGGTTGGATGGAAGTGCTGAGTCCTGCACTTCGGCCACAATAACCCCCTGCAGTGTTACAGGCTGGGGACAGTGTGGCTGGACAGCGCCCAGGAGGAAAGTGACCTGGGGGCACTGGTGACAGCAGCTGAACATGAGCCAGCAGTGTGCCCAGGTGGCCAAGAGGGTAAATGGCATCCTGGCCTGGATCAGGAATGTTGTGGCCAGCAGGAGCAGGGAGGTCATTCTTCCCCTGTACTCTGCACTGGTGAGGCCACACCTTGAGTATTGTGTCCACTTCTGGGCCCCTCAGTTTAGGAAGGACGTTGAGATGCTTGAGTGCATCCAGAGGAGACAAAAGGCTGGTGAGGGACTTGGAACACAAGCCCTATGAAGAATGACTGAAGGAGCTGGGGTTGTTTAGCCTGGAGAAAAGGAGACTCAGAGGTGACCTTATCACTCTCTACAACTTCCTGAAGGGTGGTTGTAGACAGCTGGGGGTTGGTCCCTTTCTCCAGGCAGCAACTGACAGAATGAGAGAACACAGTCTCAGGCTGTGTCAAGGGAAATATAGGTTGGATATTAGGATAAAGTTTTTCACGGAAAGAGTGATGAGGTACTGGAATAGTCTGCATGGGGAGGTGGTGGAGTCACCATCCCTGGATGTGTTTAAAAAAAGACTGGATGTCGCACTCGATGCCATGATCTAGTTGAGGTGTTAGGGCATGAGTTGGACTCAATGATCTTGAAGGTTTCTTCCAACCTAAACATTCTGTGATAAGGAGGTTATTTATTTATTATTATTTATGAATAATTAGGACTTTTTAAAAAATAATACATTCTTGCATTATTGATTAAATTTGGTTTAATTAGATCCTGAAAAGTTTTCAGGCAAAAGATATTGATGGCTTCTTCCGAATTACCAGTTATGGCTCTTACACTATTTTAGGGCTATTTGACCTTTCTGCAGCATTTAATAATAGGAACCGAGGAATACATTTTGAGACTTACAATAGCTCTGACGTTTTTGCCTTTTTCAGTTTGTGTCTTCCTTCACTTTACTACTTATCCAGAGTTTGACAAAATGGTCTTTTGTGCCTCCAATTTTGTAACTATTTAACTGAAATTCTGTACTTGCATTAAGGTTTCTTATAAAATACTGCATCTGATGTTGTCACCTTTTGGTTCCTATCAGCATACACGTGCAGTAAAAAATTGGTGCTATTGTGAAATTCATTCAACTGACTTTTAACCCTCTAAACAAGATTTGGAAAGATTCAGGAAAAAGGAATATCATTATTTTAAGACTAGAAAATTATGCATTTCATAAAATCGTGAAGATTACATATTTGGTTCTGTTTTACTCAATAAAATGAAACTGAAATGCAAAAAATTATGATGAAGGTAAAAGGATGAAATCTGCCCATGTGCAACAGCCTCTTTTGTCCTGTTGTCACAGTGAGCTGGTCCTATGTACTAGAGTAAATTTTTTCCCTTAAAGCAAACTCAGATGTTCACCAAGAGAACATGGAATAATGATTGCCCATTATTCCCTACCTTACAAGATAAGCTAATATGGTGCAATCCATGCCTGCTTCGCTTCTCTTCCAAATATTAGAAATTTATTTCAGCTTATTGAGAAAAAAATTTTCATCTGTGCATATGTTTCTATAAATTTGAGGTGATTGACAAAAGTTGATTTTTGTAAGAGGCTCTAACAATTGTAGTAATGAATGGCAGATGAAACAGAAATAGGAGAAGATGATGGGACTCTAGAGGGACTTGACCATTGGATATTGACATTTAGGAAGGGTTGATACTTAAAAGTAGAATAGTCTTTGGGTGTCTTCACAAGAAAAGCTGAAAAAAATAACCTGATTGAGAAGTGATTTGTTCACAAGAAGTAAAACAAAACCAAAACAACAACAACAACAAAACAAAAAAAAACCCCCACAAAACCAAAACCAACCAAACAAAAAAACCCCAAAAAACAACAACAAAACCCCCCCACCAAAACAAATTTCCTCTGACAAGACTCCTTTTTTTTTTTTTTTGGTTATTTGGAGTATATTTTTAACTCTTCAGAAGACACTAAATTAGAAAACAACTTACATCAAGTTTGTTTATGTTTACTGACAGCCAGGATGGTGTAGATTTTCCTGATCACCCACAGAGGAAATCAAAAGTTTTCTTGGCTAGAGACAAGCTGATGCTTGCCTAGATGTTCTAATGTAATAGCCGAGAGAAACTTTATTCAAATTTCTCTTTCATGGTTTTTGTGGGTTAACTCCGGTTGGCAGCTAAGCCACATGCAGCTGCTCACTCTCTTCTTTCCCACAAGGGGTGGGAAAGAAAATCAAAAGTGTAAGAAATCTCATTGGTTGAAATAAAGACAGTTTAATAGCAAAAGCAAAAGCTGCACATGTAAAGCAAAAAGAGGAATCGATTCAGTACTTCCCGTTAGCAGATAGATGTTTAGTCCCTTTCCTGGAGAGCAGGGCTTCATTATGGTTAGCAGATATTGGAAGACAAGAAGCAGAACTCCAAACATTCCCACCTCCTCCCTCTTTGTCCAATTTTTATTACTGAGCATAATGTACTATAACGTGGGATATCCTTTTTTCAGTCAGGGTCAATGTATATACTTTCAATTTCATGTGTACTTCCAGCCATTTAGCTGGTAGAGCAACATAAGAAGCAGAAAAGGCCTTGAAGCTGTGTAAATACTGGTCAGCAAATTCCAAAATATAGCACTATACACCTTGTCTTCCTTATGAGATGCCTATGACAATAAAGACAATGAGCTGTTTTGATGATACTACAATCCTAAATTGACAAAGCTTGGCAGAAAACAATGTATGGGAGTGACTGAAACACAGAAACATCTGACTTATAGGACAGAGAATTTTTTTGGATATTGGATAGAACAGAGTGAAAACAGTCCGAAATTTACTCCAGTGTTCAGCTTAGTGTATTTTGTTTAGAGCTTTGATTATGCAGTGGAGATATGCCAACAGAACGTGGCCTTTAGCTCCTGTTTATCATATTTAAAAGATTATCTCAGCTAAACCCAGCACACTTTTCTTACAGAATATATATTTTATGATGCAGTGAATAAAATTATATACTTATGATAGCACAGCTGTACACGGGGGCAGTATGCCTTGAAGTTACTCATTGAGTCTCATTTGTTATGCATTGGTTATAATGCCAGTCTCATTCCTGTAATATTAATGGAAAGTACATGCTGGCATTTTAAATAGAGCCTCTGATTTGTGGCATTATTCAGCTGAGTAACTATTTAAAGCTTGCACACAGAAATATTTGTTGTACAGCACAATTACTGAAGTGCATTATAGGCATGAGAGCACTATAAGATCTGTGGATTCTGAACTTTAAAGCTGGGACATGTAAAATTCCTTTTGAAGTGAAAATATTACTAGGAAATGAGTGATGACAAAAATGGTGATACATAGATAATGGCACCAAAGAAATTTAAGGGTTTTTTTAAAATTATTAGTTTTTGCTGTAAAATATACCTTGACAATATTGAATATACTCTTTAGCAAAAGGAGGCAATTGTAGAAAAGATTTCACAAGCTGATAAGAAACATACTGTAAATTTGCATGAGTCATGAAAAATTCCTGACTTAAACGTTGAGAAAAATTATTACAATAAAAACATCTGTCAAAAATTATCTTTTAATTGTATGATAAATAAAATGGGAACTTATGAGGAATCTATCAATATACTTTTTAGAATTACCTTACTTACTATGCCTTATCCTATTATTTGTGATTTTTGAAAGACAATAAAGTTGACATAATTTGCATTTACAGTTTTTAATGAAAAATAAATATGCAAATGTACTTCAGGCTTTTAATTTTACTAGTCTTTTATATCCCTAAAATATATGCTTCATGTCAAATAGATTACTTAATATGTATATGAGTTATCAGAGTAAATTAATCTCATATCCTGCAACCATGAAGTATCAACATAAAAAGCAACTTACCTATTACTGCAGCAGGAATCAGATATTTCAGTTTTTCAGCATTGTAGTTCTCAAGACTTATTGTGTGTAAAATATACTGTGTTCTCTAGAATTTTGAGTTAATTTCTATGCTAGAATTCTAAACATATAATACTTTGAATATGATTACTATATTAGAATAATATATTTTTGTTATTTATTTTATAAATGAAAATATATGACTTCTATGAGAAATAAATGACAACAACTGAACTAATTTATTTTGGTTTCATTTAGTCTTCAGGAAGTATTCTGCAATCCTCCCTCATTTTGACAAACTGACATAAGGTAATATAGTCTAAACATTAAGGTATTTTAATACTAACTTCTGCTCTGGATTGATATATACACTGAAAATCAGAAATTATTTAGCAATGTTTGTCAATAATCACTTTATTAGTTCACTTTAGTTCCTGTATCCTAGTTTCAAATTCAGAGTAAGGCTCTTTACTCTCTTAGAACTTGTCCTTCTTTATGTAAGTCCTACTTGGGTTAATCATTCAGCACAGATCCATCCGACTGTTTCATTAATGTATTTTTTGACCAAATCCCTTAGTATCAGCTACTGAAAAATCTCCTAATGTCAGGTTCTTACTGGCCATAATGTCTACTTATGGCCACTAAAGCAGAATAACAAAAGGAAATTAGTCTTCATATGTATTTAAAAGTATTTATAATTTTAACTTAAAATAAAAATGTTCTGTTCTGTTTAGTCAGCCACCAGAGATTGCTGACTAAAGTAAAAATATTCATTAATTAATAGTTTGCAAATAGTATTTCTTTCTCCCATGAATCCAGGGATTGAAAAAGCAGTATTTGTGAGCAGTAATCTGGCATAACCATTATGGTCAAAATGGCAGCCTTAGAATGTAAGGTAATATTATCTCAATTTACTTGGTGTTGCTAATTCTGAAAGGGTGATTTGCAAGGGGAAGCTTCCAGAGAGAAAGTCAGACTTCCAGACCTCCCTGATCATTGTACCAGTTGCAGTGGGACTGAAAGTAATTTTCCTTTAGTCATCTGAGTAATTTATCACGTTATCAAAGACGCATGTCTTGTTCCCACTTTTCCACCTACAGTGTCCACATTGTATTTGTTACTTTCCTTAATCCAAAACTAAAAATATTTTCAAACAGAATGTGCAACATTAGCACATTTTGGACTGAAAATGTCATTCAGAAAAGTTGCTCTAATTGGTATTTTTGTTGAAAATTTTATTAGAGAGATCCGAGGAGGAAACAGCAAAAATGGACATCAGATGAGCAATCTCTTTAGTTTATCTTAGTTTAGAGCTAAGATAAACTAAAAGGCATAAAACAGAGCTGAATGGCTAGTCTAGAGCTGAGATAGCCAGACCTGAGGTACCAGCAGTATGACAATACTCCCTGCAGTGCATATATTCCATCAGTCTGGCAGCAATGAATTTATTTAAGGAGGGGCTCGTGATATGTGCCTGATTTCTGCAACATGCATATGTAATATGTTTGCTCTTGGATAACAAATTTTTTTTTTTTTTTTTTTTTTTTTTTTTTTCTTTCTTTTTTTTTCTTTTTTTTTTTTCTCCTTTCCACCTTATCTCAATCTTTCCTGAAAGAGACGACTCTTAAAAAATAAACAAAAATACTGGCAGCTTTCAGGCTACCTTTCCATCTTGAACTTAACAGACAAATGGTATGAAACTTGTAATCAGAGTAGTCAAAGCTGCCTTTGCAATCTGTTGTTTGGCAGTTTTCAATTAGGGGGTCGAAAGATTTAAATGTTTTATGAGATGTAATTTTCCTCTTGCAGCTCAGCACTTTGGCTATGATCTTCTTCAAAGAAAGGAGTGGTTAAAGCCAAGGAGGAGTAGAGTTTTGGAGGTGGCCAAATGATCTTAGCACTTATTTTAAATTTTGGCATTCTTCATGTCCTGACTCTTGCACACAGACCTGTCAGCCCAATTCAGGATTCCTGAGTGCAGTATGTGGAAGGATGTTCTGGCAGGAATCATAGTAAAATCAACATCTTGGTTACAAAGAAAGTACATGTCAGGTCTTGCCTCTGTAGAAATTTCACAGCACCTCTCTCTTACAACCTTAATTCTACAAGATGCTAGAGTATTGGATAATGGCATGAAAACAACATAAACCAGATCTCTGTACTTAAAATCTGGGAAAATGTTGAGACTGAAGCCATATTTGGGAATATTCTGTATTGAAAGCTATATAAGTTATATGCAGTGTAAATAAATCAAACAAGGATTGTCAAAAAATAGCTCTCCAGATGGTCTTGTTAGGTCCTGCAGTTTTCATGCCCAAAGTGCCAGCTACTGGGGGAAGCAACATGACTGGATTTAGTGCCACCAACTGGAGCCAGAGGGGATGCATAGATAACTTTGGCTTATGGTGCCAGTGACTGGAGAGAGTGGGTGACTTCAGTGTCAGCTACTGGAAAGGGTCAAAGTCTCTGCTCCCTGAGAGCTGGCATGTTGTGTACCCTGAAAACCAGCTATTGGGGGGGCTGGTGTGAAGGAAACAAGTGAGGAGGTCAGTGTTGGTGGCTGGAGCAGAACTGCAAGTTTCAATGACTGTGCCCTAGTGCCCCTCCACCTGCTGCTGGAGCAGGTCAAGTGTCTGTACCTGACCCAAAATTATGTGTGATGTGTTTGTGTACCTCATTCTCCAGCAAGCTTCAAGATTGATGAGACAGTGGGTAAATGACCCTTGGTCCAGCAATGAGTATCAGAGCAAAGGATCTGTGCTGGTAGTCAGGGGTTACCATGAGACAAGTGGGAATTCAGTGTTTTTTCACTCCAATCCTCCCCAAGTGATCTCTTAGGGAGAAGTTCAGTTCCCCTGCCACAGGGGTGGGTGTAGGTTGTAACACTTGCTCCTTCTCTTCCCCTAAAAGGAAGTTGCAGACTGCAATGAGTCTAACAACTGGGATGCATTTTCAGTCAATCTGTGGAATAAATAATATTTTCTGAGTACTTAGAAAGTAAATCAGCCACAAATTTTAACAGTGTGGAGACTGAAGCAACTGTTTCTTCCTTTGTTGCATAGAAGCAACAGTGACAACAGCTGTAGAAAAAGCCCTGAAAATAAGGAAGCAATTAATGCCAATTTTCAAAAGCATCTTTTAGTCCAAATATTAGAAAAACTGGAATTCTCATCTAAAATATAAAATCCAACAAAATAGTCCAAAGTGTTCAGTCCACATGATTGCCCAGAATAAATCTGGCTGGCACTTTAGCAGGTTTATAATTCTAATTTTTTTCTGTGTGTGGACAATTACTTTAAAATGTTAAAAGTAAAAAGCTTATTTGTGTGTCACAGTCCGGCTCACTGCGACCCTAAGTCTGGTCAGGAAATGGAGGGGCACGAATGATTGAGTTGCCCAAAAAGTAAAGAACTTTAACTGTGAAAAACCAAACACACACTGCAAGATCCAAAGACCAAGGGGCGCGATGGACATTACAACATATAGGGGTATTCTGAGGTCAGGGGTCCAATCCCAAAGGTGGAACAGGAACATGACCTTATATGTGACAGTACCTGAACCAAATGAGAACCAGAACCAGAAACATGACTTACTTTTGAATGATTCTATTAACATACCAACTTCCATCCTTTCAGTATGGCACCTCCCATGGCCTCAGGTTGAAGACTCCTGAGGTTGAAGACATTGAGGCTAAACCCCTACTCATCCCAGCCAATTTGATTACCACACTGGTATTCCAAAGTGGACCTCTGATCCAAGAAAATCTACTATGAAATGACATATAGAGTAGTATAAATAGTGTTTAATGCGGTGTCCAGAATTTTGCTTATTTTTATTCTTCTATTACATCTTCCTTTGGGAAAATACTTAGTTTTATATATTAGTGAGCACTCCTGGTCATGACTGAGTCTATGTGTGGCTTATTGTTCTCAGTGTATACTAACTCATTGAGTGTGAGAAATCACTTGAAATTTTTCTTCAAAGTTCCAACCTCAAAATAATTACATGCACAGGGAAGGGCCAGAGTCAGCTCTTGATAAATAGAAAAACCCACAGAATGTATGTGGCTGCAATTGATAATAAATTTGCTGGAAATCTAACATGGAATAAAACAGAAGTGAGGAAAATATTTTAAAATTTTACAAAGGGTATTTTATGCTTCCTCTTTGGCCAGTCTTGTGTGCAGAATTCTATCCTTAGAGGCAGTAAGACGATTCTATGAGGAAAAGCTGAGAAGACTGGAGTTGTTCAGCCTGGAGAAAAGGCTATGGCGTGATCTTATTGTGCCTTTTCAGCACAGGAAGGAAGACTACAAGAAAGGTGAAGGACTTACAAGGAGAGCATGTAATAATAGGACAAAGGAGAAGGTCTTTGAACTGAAAGTAGGCTGAGATTAAATACTAGGAAGAAATTCTCTGCTGTGAAGGTAGTCAGGCATTTGTACAGGCTGACCAGAGAAGCTGAGGGTGCCCCTCCCCTGGAAGTGTTCAAGGGCAGGTTGAATGGGACTTTGAGCAACCCGATCCAGTGGAAGGTGGCCCTGGCTGTGGTGTGGTGGTTTAGCTGAATGATCTTTATGATCCCAACTGACCCAAACCCAAACCATTCTATGGAAACCATCTATTTCATAATGAAACAGGACCTAGAATGTGAAAAATACAAAATTAAGGTTATTCATGTTATTGCTGATATGCATCCACAATCTGGCTTCAGTATTGTAGTTAGCACTAAAGATTTTCTTTGGCTTTCCATTAGTAAGTGAGTTATATAAAGTTATCTCCTAAATATAAATGCCAAAAATACAGACAGAAAAAAGTATAATTTGCAGTTATGAAGTTCAATTCAATTATTCTCTTTAGTGATAACATTTTCCAGATTACTCATTAGCAAAAAACCTATTTAGATCCCTGTACTTGAGTCCAGACATATAATTTAATCAATAAGTTAACCAAATATAATTTATTCTTTCATAGTTTAATAATCATTTTTTCTGTAGCTTTTACAATAGCTAATAATTTCAGCTCCTGTGTCTCCTGTGTTACAATTTTTTAAAAAAAAAAACAGCAAAAATACTGATGTAAGAGTATAAAATAGTAAATTACTTCCAAAGACATATTCTACCTTCCATATAATTCTGCATTTTTATGTTAGAACCTCTGAACTCACTAGCTGGAAATAGCAAGTAGGTATCTTCAAACTGCTTTACTCTGAGTACTTGATAGTACGTTGGTATGGTCTGATCTACAGTAAAAACAAGGGATTATTTTCCATACAAAACAAATTTTCAAGAATTTCACTCTTTGTTGAAGCCCATCCCCAGTTGAAGTATCTCCCCAGTAACTGCATCATGAAGTACACTTTCATGACTACGAAATTTGTTTTGGAAAAAAGAATCTTTCTATGTAATTTAAAATTCTAAGCTATTGTGTAGAAAAATGTATATATTTTTTTCTGAGTGACATTGAGTTTAATTGTTTGACCTTGGTCACTGTTTTATCAATCTTCTCTTCTTTTTCCATTTTATATCAGTGCATCCATATGAGAAAAAGGCTGAACTGCAATGCCCACGATGCACGTAATTCTAGCCCAAGAGAGTGAACAGACACAGCTCTGAACACGGAAGAATTTTATGACCACTATGCATGATTAGTCAGCATGTTACCACTTCATGAAAGAAGACTAAATACTGGAAATAAATCTGTAGTACAAATCACATACAAAACAATGGAAATGCAGGTATATACAAATTAGTAGCAAGCCAAAATGAAGATTTCTTCAGCAAAATAAAGAAAAAATATCAAATGTATTAAATTATCAAAATCAAAACCTTTTAATTTTAACCAGAAATTTCTGTTAATTAAGGTTTTGACAGGAAAAGTCCACATGACAGCATGGGACAGAAACTTCTATAGAAATTCCTTATTTGGGCATGACAACTAAAAATTACATGCATGCATTTTCTGCAAGATTTTTTTAAAACCAAATCATATTAAAATTATGTATATGACAAAATAGTTCCTCTTTATATGCAAAGATAAAGTCTCACATAATTGAAGAAAAGGACGTGAATATATCTGCTGTCTGTGACCTAAAATTAACCAGTTTTTAGTTAAAATACTTTTGAATTGTAGGGTGTTCCCACAAATAATACTTTAACATTCCTAAAGTGTTATGAAATTTCCAATATTTGCTGGTTGCCTTGGTTGCAGGCAGTAACAGATGTTTCAAAACATAAGCCAGGTCATGAGCCACAGGACTGAATAAACAACTTAAAAAAAAAATATATATATGAAAGGCTATATTAATTATACTAGCAAAGTTGCAAAATTTCCACTGGCTCTTTCCTTTCTTCTGCTATAAACAGAGCCAGAAACTTAGTCTGAGTCAGACAAGCCCCAGTTTACATTGTTCTGCCAAGCTGCAGATGTCATTTATTCTCTGCTGTTAAAGTATAAACAGACTTTTAATTTACGTAATACTGAGAAGAGAGGAAGCATGGTCCGAAACATTTACTTTGGAGCCACAGGTTCTACAAAAGTTTGGAATTTCTAGTAACTTTTGATCTCTAGAGGAGAGGGACAAATAGTGTTTCAAAAGTGCATTTGGCTCTCAAATGTTCATAGCATTTTTTAATAATAAAAATAACCCATTCTCATGTGCTGCGTCTTGGGTCATTCTTTTTTTGGTTGGTTACTTCTCTCACTTGCATATATGTATTTGTTAATACTAATGGAAATATTTGCATAACACCAGCACTACCCTTTTATTTTCCCCCACTTTTACAGGTACCCTCTTAGTTCACAAAAAAACCCCGCTATTTCTTTGAGAGCCTTACTAGATATGAAGGTGTTTATTATTGATATTATATAAACTCCCAGTGTTTCTATTGGGGAAGCAGAAATATATATGAGGTGCAGCGCTGAATTCAAAGTATTGTATGTTACTACAATGTTTTTCATCAAGTGATTTTGATATTAAACCCTCTTTGGAATTTATGGTGGGTAGAGTATAAGGTCAATAGAACATTATTTCATATATTCTCCTGTTACATCTGTCTAAATCTTACAGAGAGTAGTGTTGCAGAGAATGACCCAGAGATCAAAACATTTAGAGTGCTTCCCTCCTAATATTTTTTTTTTCTATTGATTTTTTTTTAGAGGAGAGTAGTGAATGTTACAAGTCTGTACACTTTGGAATAGAACCTAAAGCTGTGTAAAAGAGACTTTTTGAATCCAGTTAAAACAGTTTTTTCTGACCGTTCACTGATTTGTCTTCACTGGTCATGAACTACCTGCTGCAAAGCACTTCTCCTTGGGATGGTGAAGATAACTCTCCACAATGCTTCATCTAACAGTGTGAATATTGACTTGTACTTATAAAGGTCAGGAAGTTCCTACAGTCCTTGGAGGGGAGAACACTACTCCAGCAATGCTCTCTGAGAAGAATTTAACCTTCAAATGACAAAAAAATGCTCACAAGAGCCAGGACTTCAGCCAGCTTGAAAGTTTTTTCAAACAAATATGTGGACTTCAGTGTTGCCCCAGCAAAGGAAGAAAATGCTCACAAGAGCAAGGACTTTAGCCAGCTTGGAAGTTTCTCCAAACAGATATATGGACTTCAGTGTTGCCCCAGCAAAGGAAAAAGAAATAAA
Source organism: Hirundo rustica (assembly GCF_015227805.2). Taxonomy (NCBI): domain Eukaryota; kingdom Metazoa; phylum Chordata; class Aves; order Passeriformes; family Hirundinidae; genus Hirundo; species Hirundo rustica. The sequence goes on from NC_053455.1 coordinate 37,016,552, forward strand.
TCAAACAAGTAAGTGGATATAGAATCTGAGAGTTATGCACCTCTCAGGCATTTAATTTTTCATTTTAGAAGGTTGGTAGATGATATGGAAAGAGTAATTTTTGGGCTTCTTAGCTTCCAGAACAAATAATGTCTTCGACTTTTAAGAGTATGTTGTAGAAAGATAAAGCATCCCATAAACTTCTTTTCTCTATTGTTCTGATGTCAGATCAAAGAAGTTGATTCCCAGTGAGCACAGCAACCCAGTTAGCTCACCTTTGAAAATTCTTCTTTATTTGCTATCATGCAGAGTCAAGCTCAGAGCACAGCTGAGGTAATTTAAGGTCTATAGGAATCAGGCTGTTACTGAGCAGGTCCTGTGGTAGAAGGCAAGAAGGATCACAGTGTGATGGCAGAACTGCAAATGAGAATGAAGGCTCACTTTTCATCTTGATGGAGTGCAAAAAATAATATTTTTAATTTTTAATGCAACACATTTATATTGTGTCAGTAGTGGCAGTAGGCTCATATTGCATATAAATGAAGATGATTATTTGGTTTGTAGGAGAGTAAAGAAGACATTATGATGAAGAGTATATCAGGAATGCAATAAAAAGGAAGAAATATGTGTAAGTCTTGGCTGTTTAGGAAAAGCATTGCTTTCTGAGTTTGGGCACTTTTTTAACGCATTATAAGTTTCACAGTTTTAAGTTTGATACCCGGCAGATTCGAGACTCTAAAAATCATTGCTAATGGCCTTTCTGCCTCATCAGTAGGACCATCATTCAAGTAACAAAGTGCCAATCAATTGCTCTTGTTTTCCTTTAGCTTCAAGATATTGCTGGAGAGCTTTTTGCAGTGATCATGATCTCTCTGCTTGATATACCATTTACTACAACTATAGTTAAAGTTCTTCAGGCTTATATAACCCCCTATTATATTGATTGATTTTTTTTTTTTTTTTTTTCTCCAGAATAAGACATAACTTACTAAGTTTCATTCCCCCTTGACCATCCTCAGCTTCCCTCACAGAACAGATTTTATTATATCTGAAAGGCAAGGAAAATAAAGAATAATTTAAAAAATATAACTGTGTAGTTTTATTCAAAATATGGAAATGAAAGATGAATAAACAAGTTCTTTTAAAGTGTTTCATTTTACTGCTACAGATCTAATTAAATTTATTTTTTAAAATGAAAATGAAATTTCATGGTCAAGTAGTAAGTGAAATAAATAACTTCATATAAAAAAAGAAAACAGTATGAAATCAGAGAAAATATGTGAATTATACACAGTTCTTATGCTGACTGAAGAAAATAACCAAGTTTGTTCCTCTTCTCTGGATGTTATTTAAATCACTCTGTCCCAGTTTTCACTTATTTTTGACTTATCAAGTTAATTCTGGTTAGTACAATTTTACAGTGCACTGGATAATGCAAGTATTTATTTTCAAAACATGCGCCAAATGGTTTCATTTGTTTCTGAAAACTAACCAGAAGAAAATCACAATATTCTCTTGGTATAAAATCAAGCAAACACTGGTCTGATTCTCATCCACTGCTGAAATATGGCAGTCATTAACGTAACAGAGCAAGATAGTGCAGTTCACTGACGCTTGAATTAAATGTAATAATCTTTATTATTTGTGATCATATTTGCTAATACCTAATTCATACAAAAATAATGTAGTATTTAAGCATTTGCTTAAACTTAAGTTCCAGACATCTTTTTGTATTTTATTTTAAAACTTGACATAGTTTACAGAACAGAAGGGTGTGCTTTATATATATATTGTGAATAAAAATATCCTAGTCAATCTTTTATTTACTTGAGTGTGTACCAAAGAGAAACCAAACCAGAATCTCAGAATAAATAATTAAATCTCTGAGTTACTTTATTTAAAAAAAGAAAAAAATAATAATTCTGCAATGTAAGACACTTCAATTACAAAATTAAAAATAACAGAAAAAAGTACCTGCTTTCTTAAGTTCCAAACTGTTGATTTCTAAATATTTTCCTATTTAGGGGATTATACTGCAGATGAATATAGTAACATTTTATTGATCCACATGCAAACTCTTATCTGAACCACCTGCTATTCATATTCCTCATTTTGAAACCCAAATTGCATCCAGGCTTCTTCACCTAAGTTGTGACTTGATTGGTACTAGGACATACACAAAGAATACATGATGTGAGGCACAGGAACTAATTTCCTTAAATACTAAAGAGTTCTAATGCTAAAGAGTCAGCTCAGGAGTCCATAAACTTTAAACTGCAAAATCCAGCTGAGGAAAGAGTTGAATATTTTGTTGAATCCTAATTTCAGCTACTTTGGTAACAGCACCACCCCTCCCCCACCATAATTATTACCTCACAATTATCAAGAAGAATGGGCAAGCACAAAGTAATCAGCTTTTCAAGAAAAAGGTAAAAAAACAGGCCTTCCTTGCTTGAATGTCATTAAGAGCTATTCACATTCTTTTTTACCAGTTCTTTAACACTCTGCTCCAATATTTCTTAGATTAACCTGATCATTTCAAGCAGCAGTGCAAAAAACTTTGCAGTCTACTGTATCAAATGTACTTGAATTTATCTGGTAAACCATAGTGACTGAAGCAATTACTATCTTCTGTCAACTGACTTAGAAGAAGGTTTCAGAATTGGCTTTATCTTCTTAGACAGAGACAGCTCAGAAATTTCATTTGCAGGACGGCATTTCCGATTATATTATAGCTTTAAAACACTCTTTAATTTTAGTTATATTTTTCCATCTTTGGTTAATAGTACACTAAATACATGTGATTTAGGAAGGATATATTTTAAAGTGTCGTTTAAAACTCGCGACTTCCTTCACTTTGTAATTAATCTTTAACCAATGAAAAAAAGGAAGCGTGATCTTGTAGCAGCAATTGAATTGATATGTCACACTACTGAGATTTCTGGCATAAGGCACTGCTTTGAAGTTATTTAGAAAGGATTAAATTGCAACAAAGTCACTTAAGAGGTGGCTTTTAGATTCTCTAATAATAATAGTATTAGAAAATAATTTATTGTCATAGATTATATACAATTTTCTTTAAACATTTTCTAAAGGATAAATCAGTATTTTTACTCAGCTGGTAGACTGTGGTTCAAATCCTAAACCTGGGGGCTGCTGTTTAAGTAGAACATATGAGGAAGAGGATTATAAGAACATCCTTAATAGTGGAGACCAGAAGTCCATCATGTTCAGTGGCCTCAGTCTGGCAGGGACCAGGAGCATAAACTTATGCAAAGACTAGGATGACAAGTAAACATGATAATAATGCTTCAGAGGAAAAACTTGACAGCTTTTATCAGTTTTCATTTGAGGTACATTCTGCCTGCATGAATGAAGCTGTGTGCTAACTAGTGCTGGCTGGATTATTTTTTTTCTTCAGTTGATGGAATTTCTTGAACTTATCTTTTAGTTTCCACAGTAGTTTACAGTACTTTGCTCCAGTTTAGACATATAATGAAAATAAAAAATAATTAATGTACAGTCAAGGAAATCCCTGACTGTGTCACTTGTCATTAATTTAATCTGATGTTTCTTGGGATGTTTTATTATTAGAAACAAATAGAATAATAGAGCATACTGAGTTGGGAGGGACACACAAAGATCATCCGGTCCAACTCGTGGCTCTGCACACCATGTGTCTGAGTGTTGCCTAAATGCTTCTTGAACTGTGTCAGGGTTAGTGTTGTGACCACTTCCCCGAGGAGGCTGTTCCCTGGTGCCCAGCCACCCTCCAGAAGCAGAACATTTTCCTGTTCAACTCTCTGCCTCAAAACTTTGTAGACCTCTAGCATAAAGTTGAGTCATTGCAGTTGCATACCTTTATCTTTTTTGGGATCCTATGATTGTATAATTTCAGTTTCTGTGAATATCTGGCCAATATCAGTATATTGAACAGTTCATACTACCTTTAATGAAAACATAGTTCTTCCAATTTTCTATAGAATCTATTTTTATCCATCAAAAAGTCCTTTACTATGACACCAGGAATGTTTTTGAATGCAGATACAAGGTAAAAAAACCTCAAGCATTTTGCAGACAGAATATATCTCATTTCTATAGCAAAACTGTATTTTCATATATGGAAACCACTCACTCAAAACACCTGCATATGAAAATAATGGTGATGAATTTTGTGTGTATTAGATATTTTCTCATCTACTTCTTATATTTGTTAAAACTGTATTTAAAATTTGATGCTTCTGATATAAAATACTCTTTACTCTCTGGATTTTTTTTTTTCCTTTTGCTACTAACAATACCAGATTATTAAGAAAAGTAACTTTAAGTATGAAAAAAACGGCATTTGAGAGAGTACAGCCTTACTGATGCAAATATGTTTTCATTTCCTTTGGTTATTTTTCCCAAGTGGTAGTTACTAAGTGACTCACTAATAGTTACATTGTGCCTTTCAACAGTACATTGATTTATTTCATTTGCAATGACAGGTTTATTCTTCATGTTTTTGGAGCAGCCTACCCAACTTTTGGGTTCTACCAGTTCAGCAATTTTTTTTTTTTTTTTTTTCCCCCAGCAGCTACCCCGGGGGTTTTATTTTTTCACAGCCATTGAGTGGTTTTGTTGCACTAATAAAACAAGTTTAGCTAGAACTCATTTCAAAAGTTACCCGCATAAAATGCACTTTTTAAACTGACCTGAACATAAGATCTTAATATATCCACTGTATTCCCTTGTATAAATTTTCTGTCTGCCCAAATAGTTGGAGACATTGTAGTTTAAATGTTTAATTGCCCCTGTTCTCATCTATGGACCAGGCTCCTTTCCATGGCCAGGATCTCTTCCCTTGCTAAGCTATGATTTGATATTATGGGAATCTCTGCACATAGAATTGAAGCTCAGGTGGGAAACTGGTCTACATAGGCTACGGACACTTAAGACATTAAGACTGCAACTGTTACAAAGGTATTATTTTTCTATGTGTAATCTATCCTTCTCAGAGATAGTTTACCAAAAAAACAAGTGCTTTCCTAAGAAATTTAAATTTATTGGAAAGTTGTTGTTATTTTAACTGAAACCCAGTATAGATATTAGTGTTTCAGCTCTGTTTCTTAATCTTAAAGATCCAGGCTTAGGCTGTTAAAGCCTTTGCGCAACCTCATAGTGCATCTTTTGCAAAACAGTTCCTTTTTCCTTTTTTTTTTTTTTTTTAATCTCTATAAATTGTTTGAAAAGATTTCAGAATACTGTACATTTTTTAAACTTTCACTTTCATGTGTTCTATATCTCAGTACACATTGCACTAAATATTATACCTCTATAATTATATTCTATATCTGTTTGTCTATTGATAAGAAATTACTCTTATTTTAGAAATTATTTGGTCTTTTTTTTCAGGGAAACACTGTTTCTGCCAGTTGGGGTGGGGGGCAATGGGAGCAGAGAGGGCAGAGAACATAAGCACCATCTCTTAGATTTCTTTTTTACGTTGTTTAATAGGAGGGTAATAGCTTGAAATCCTTCATAGGTTTTGTTGTCTTGCAGATCCTGTACTCAGAGGAGAGAGTGATGATCATTTTGTGACACTGCCAGCTGGAAGCAATGTCATGTACAGGGCGTAAGCAGCTATCTAACACCCTTGGTTCTGAGCTGGAGGAGAGATTTCTATCTGTAGGAATTCTCAAAGAACACTGTTACTAAATGTTCAAACTCTCTGTGTTCCCTTAGGCCCATCTCTAATACTGGCCCTGCTGCTGAAGTTGAGAGAAAGGAAAGCACAAGGAAGATGTAACTGGCAGGAGCAGAATAGTAACTCTGCAGCAGTGAGGAGGTGCTGTGGGGTTATTAAAGCTAAACTACAACATGTGCCAACATTAGATGGAGCAGCCTGCCTCCGTAACATCCTAGAAATATGTATGAACACAAATTCTTTTCTGTGGACACTAAAAAAAGCCAACTTGGCTCAGTGAAAGCAAACACATTACATCAGAAAAAATTATATTACTCTTATAACGTTATGTTACTATGCAAGATTGTACATGACCGCTGATTCTGCAAAAAGGAATAAAAACCTAGATTTACAGGACTTTTGGCTTATTTGCTAAACAATGCTCAATGACCAGAGGGCATTCACCAACGCTAAACACTTTCCACTTCCTGCGAATACTGGCTTCTTGATAGGCAGAGTCCTGTTCAAATGCAAACAATATAACTTTTATTCTCGTGTTACTCATTGTCTCCGAGGAATCTTGAAGATGTTTTTAAGGTGAGCTCGATATTTTTGCTCTGCTTTGCACTATGGCTCCACAGATCCACAGTTCAAAAGTTATTAGCATTAATCTGGCACCCTCACATAGAATATGTCTTTACAGTAACCACTGGCTGTTGTATTTTTACTTTTATTCTGTTTATAAATTAACATTCAAGCTTTCCTTGTGTGGAGAAGGACAACCAGTGGTCCAGAGGACATGGGACTGAACAGTGTATTTGTTCCTCTGCTGCAGGGAATTGAGGTGTGACAATGTGCAACTCAGTTAATTGCATTCTGCTGCAATCATCGCCATTTGTTATCATAAGAACATTATTGGATGAGAAAGGATGTATCTTAACACTGATTAAATGCTTTCACTACTGCCTTTGTTTTACACTGAGAAGTCTTAACTGTGTCTTGAATAACACAGATTTACATACTGGTAAAAGTCAGGCCTTGTAACTTCTCTAATGGGTGATTCAGCTCTGTAAGTCCCACTGAGAAAGATTTCTCAGCTGTCTTCAGAAATCTCAGTCATGTGTGTGGTTATTGTACAATTTGAATGTGCACTTATGAATAAATGATTTATTTTTCAGAAATATATGGTTTATTTTTCCATTTCTTTCATACATGGAACTTCCATTTTAAGGTAAAAACATAAAAGAGCTCTAATACAGAATTTAATACAAATTATTAAAGTGGTCTGTATACCAGTGTCACTGTGTTCAGAAAATTACTTGTTCCAAATAAATCTAAGATTCTCTGAGGTCAGTAGACAAGTCAAAAGCTCTGCCAGATGGATTCTCAGTGGATATAAGACCCTCGTTCACTACCACGGAGAGGATATTTGCACCACACCAGGTGCAGGGCTGCAGGAAGGAGGAAACAATGCTCTCTTGTGGAATTAGAGAGAGAAATAGTCTCCTATCTCCCACTACGCTTGTTCTCTGCCAAGAAGACACACTTGTACTGGGACCAAACTGCTAAAACCAGAGGCACAGAGGGAAGAAGTATAATAGAGAAACAGAATTTCAAAAAGGGCTGTTTCTTTCTTGCATTAAAAAAGCCTAGAAGTGTGGAATTGGCTTTTCTACTGATAAAGACCCATCCAGAAACATAAGTTACGATGTTATTGTGAGGCATAATTCAGGAAGAGATGAGAAAAAGACTTGCAGGGCCCACCATTAGAATGGAAATCACACAGAGATTGATAATTTTGCGATCTAGTTATCAAATCCTGGCAGAAAGAAAAGTTGTAAGAGCTTACATGTAAGAATTCTTACATTGTAAGAATTTCCATTGCAGCAACACTGCAAAATTTATGGTTAGATCTTCTCTTTGGCAGCCACTAGAGGACAACCTGATCACATACTTTTAAGTTAGTCTGACGTTGATGCCCACAGCGGTACACAGGCACCAGTAGCTTTTAATCTACTGCCCCTTCCCTCCAACAAAGCTGATTTCTAAATGCTATGAAATGCCAAAATTTTTAAACATATGAAAAAACAAGTGTCTCCCAGGTCTGTGTGAGAATCTGTATGAACCTGATCCACAAGCTTTGATCTGTAAAGGAATGTAGAATTTTGCACAGCTGTCAGGAAACAAAGCAAAGGAATTTTCATGAAGGCAAATAAATAGGAAGTATGGAATAATTTGACTTCTCATTTGTTTGGCCTGAACTTCTCCAGGTAATTTGAACTACCTTCATCTTATGTTTTTAATAGCATTTTAAATAACTACCATAACTTGTCTACTGAGACATATATATTACAGTATTGCCAAAAGGCCTCAATTTACCACTCGTATCAATAATGTACAGTGAGAGCTTCTTCTCTAGAAGGCCTACAGTCTGAGCGGTCAAGGCAGAAAGGGTTATAAAAGAAAAAGGGGAGGTGGGGGGAAAGGGTTCAGTGCCATGCACCAGCAGAAACAAGGGGATGAAAAGAGAGAGTAACGGGATCTGTCCATGCAACTCAGAGGTGTCAGTGCAAGGAATAGCAGACACTATTTCCCTGTAGAGATTTCTCTTAGCTTTAAGAACAGGATATTTATAGTTTCTGCTTTTAAGGAAAGCAAGAGCGATTAATTTTTTTTTTTTTTTTCCTTGAAATCACTCATTTATATAGTTATAGAAATATGCCGGGATTTTTATTCACACACTCATTAGAGAGGCTGGCAGAAGGAAAATTACCAATTCTTCTAGCATCCTTTTCTCCTGTGTACTAGGAGTGAATTCTTCTCTGACTGCAGGTATCTACAAGCTTCTTTTATAACCTAGGACAGTCTAACTTCCACATATTTACCTATGCAAAGCACATTGTGCAGCCTGGAACTTCCCTATCTCAAATATATTTCCTCCTTCTTCCCATTTTTGTCAGACTTTCCCCTGTAATACCTCTCATTACATCCAATTTCCATCTGTCCACAGTTTGCAAAATGGAATCTAAAAAGGGCTTGTGCTTTACCTCATTTTACATTGAATCAGATTTTTCTACAAAAATCAGGGCTTCTAGCCCTTAAAGGGTTAGTAACTAAATGTGCACTGAAAACTCACTGGGGTGGGAGCAGCATAGGCACAAAGCATTAAGTCAGAACAGCAACAGGGAAACAATGTCAGCACAAGGACAATAAACACTGTTATTCTTAGTGCTCTAGGAATAACAGTGATTATTGTTCTGGTTTAAACATCATGTTGTTTTCATAATTTTTCTGGACAACAGCATAGTGTAAGAGGAAGCACAGAGGTGACCTATGAGGAGATTTTAAAATTATAAAAGGAAGAGAGAGAGAAATGTCTTTTTGCTCATGTTAATTTTGCATTGGTGGAACTTTAAGAATGCTGAAACCTTTACACCTAGACAGATGTGCATACATATTTATTTATTTCTTCTTGACAATAACAGCTTCTGAATTACCACAGCACACAAACAGCCATGTGTATGGCCCCATAAAGGATGCCTATCCTCTCCCTCATCTGCCTCCTTGGTAATACATGACTCTCTTACACTTGCCTTTCAATGAGATTGTAAGATTTTGAAAGGAAGATCCTATCCATAAATGATACACTAAGCAAGCTGAAAGCTGTTGAATAAAGCAGCATATTGATAGTGTATCACCACTCCCTACATGAGCACCAGTATTGAACAGGTACCAGTGAAATATCTGCCTTTTATGTGTATTTCTATATTTACATTCACTGCCATTAAATGGATGCTGCGAATCACTGTAAAATTTATCTACACTGACACCAGCTCTCATTTTGAAATACTTGCAATAGCTTCATAGTTAGACCACATCCAATAATGCCTCCCTGCCGCTCAAAGACTGCCTCAGCATTCTAAGAGAATTTGCAAATGGCAGTACCTTGTCTGAGGTGCTCATTGTGTCCCGTTTGGACATTGTGACACTTTGTCATTGGAAATGTAAAAACACAGCATAGAGTGTATAGCAACTGGAAAGTAACAGCTCACTTTTCCCAGTGCTATTCCAGAACGTTCCAACTTGCATTTCAGCAACGGTTTGGACAGCTGGGAGCCAAATGACAGCTGTAGAAAACACCAGTTTCAGGCCTGAAAGCATAGGTCAGCACAGCTCTGGCTCCTAATTTTCCTTAATATCCTTTTGTAACAATTTTGTTAATGCCTAGTTCTATCAAACGACCTTCCAGAGGTTTAATTCATTAAATACTAAGACAGTTCTCCAGAGAAACATATCAAAATAATTTTATAAAATGAAAACATTAAATATCTTTTTCATGTTTGTCTTGAGTTTTGCAAAGTTCCTTGATTAAACCAACAGCTACAGAGTAGGACAATTAGCTCAATTTATTATGTCATATTGGGATGTGTGTTTCTCTTATTCTCTTGAAAAATCTCTCTCAAAATATAGGCATAGGTATGAAGTAAGACATTATGCATTCCAGCCAAAGGCTACTCTGCTTCTTCTTTCTTTCCAGAAAGCCCAAATTACTCCTACTATCTCACAGTGTTCTACAGATGCTTTGTCTTTGTCCCTTTTGATTTCAACTGCTGCAGATTTAACGAAAAGACATAGCATGGACTGAATTATATTGAGGGATCTTCCACCTCCAGAAATATTTTAGCTTCACAGCACAGTCCCTTCCATTTCAATAAATGTCAGTATTCACATGAAAGAAAAGAGTAACAACATCTAAGGCCATGAAAAAGCAACAGAAAGAGGCATCAAGAACAGAAAAGCACAAACAGTATAGGCTTGCTCTTTCTTATCACAGGCTTGATAAGAAAGAGTTAGAAGAGATGACTTACGAAAATAATTCAAACAAAAATCAAACTACTTTTTTTTTCACATGAAGCACTTAGACAATCTTTAAAAGGGATGGTTACACAACTCTGCCCTAATCAGTGTGGTCAGTGCCATTCACAAGTCATGAAAAAAATCTTTGTGCATGCCACAGTGTTTCAAATTTTGGAATAAAGGAAATGGTTGCAGATGCAACAAGAGATTTCATTAAAAAGGCACTTTACACTTATGCTGGAAAGCAGTGCAAGGCATTGCAGGGGAAGCATGAATCTGAAAGGACATTTAACCTACAGCAGATCAGGACTTTATGCATTGGGGCTAAACTGGACTGTGCACAAGAGGCAAATAACCTTTTAGCTGATAGAACTGCCTTCTCCAATGCACAACTGTTTATAGGTGAATCACCTACAAAAAGAGTAGGAAAAAATAGTGAGACTGACTTTCAGTAAGTTGAAAATCTTGAACACTGAACTCAGTCACATAATGTTTGTGAATACAGGACTCAAAAAGCACCTGCCAAAAGAAACTCTGGAGTACAAGTTCCTGTCTCCTTCAAGACAGCTATATGGTTGTGGATGACATGACAGCTGTATGGTTGTTTGAGACAGATGTTCACAGAGAGTGGTCAAGCACACAGGTGTTTCTAACATTTCCATGACTGGAAAATACACAGCAGACCGTATTGCCAGAAAGAGTACAACTTTGCAATTCATATAAAGAAATCTAGACTGGCACTAGAGTGCTAGATTTCAATACCATTTTAATCATTACACATAGTGAATCCAGCAACACAAATATTTACCCCAGGCTCTGATGATGTAATTTCAGCTGTCCTTATAGTTTTCTGCACCCTAACTCACATGTATGTGAGTTAGTTATGTAACCACACCCTGACAACCCTCAAAACCTACCAGCAGTATCTGTATAGGCTTCAAAAAAGTTAACGCTTCCCAATTCACTCAAATTATAGCATTTCAAAAACTGTTCCCCAGTTTGTACAGTCAATAACGTTCACATTATTTCTGGAGACTGGCAGAAGTTAGCTAACGTGACTTTTCATTCAGCATTTCCATTAGGTTATGCTCATCTCTTATGATTAACTTTGGTAAGGTTGGCCAGACCATGCCAGCAATCACATGAATGAGATAATTATAAACACAAAGGGATTTTACAGTATTGGCTCTGTTGGCCAAATTAGTTGTTGGTGGTGAGGGCAGCAAGACATCTGTTATTCTTTCACTTCCTAAAAGCAATTTGTCAAAACCAGAAGTGTTTATGGCTATAAAATGAAACATGGGAATAAATTCTTGATTTCAAACAGTTCAGGCATATTAAATTATTCTGTGCCTACTTAACATTATCTCTTGGGAAATGAATAAATGGGAGTAAAAAAACTATTTCTATCAATATAAGCCACTTAATGTTTCTCGCAAAGAAAATGCAAAAGTACCTATTTTAGTCTTGTGCCTAAAAGTGGATGGAGAAAGAAGAGAATGGAAGTAGAAAAGCAGACAAAGAGAAAAGAAAGTAAGAGCAATATTACGAGAAAAAGCAAGAGTAATTGATTTTAAAATCAAATAAACTCTGGAAAGCATCCAAATGAAACTGCTTCACAGAAACACAAAAGAGTGTGAAAAAAGAATGCAAATGTTTCAGAAGCGGCTGCAATAGCCCCACTGGATTTTATGTTTCAGATATGAAGAAGCCACCTGAGTAAATTGCATTATTTCTCAGTTTTTCCATTGCTTATTTGCTTTGCTGCTCTTTTTCATCCCAATCTTAGAACAGACACTTTGAACAGCTATCAGAGTAAGACTTGAGTAGTATCAGCTAAAATTTTAACTTTAAATCATTATAGAACATATCAGCAGGAACTCCAACTCTAAGTAATTTTTCTTCTTTTTTTCTGAATCCTGTACCTTTCAGTTGATTTCCTCCTGAAGTGTGGGTGCAGAGGTCAGAGTGTGCTTTTTGGCTGGGTTGTCTTTACTCAGTTAACTGTAACAGAGAATACACCAGTGCTTTCATATATAGATAGATTTCCACCAGAACCCTTTTTTTTTTTTTTTTTTTTTTTAAGTGCGTGTGTGGTGGTGGTGGAGAAATTATTACTGTTCGTTACATTACTTTCTTTCACTTTGAGGCAGTAAGAAAAAAGGTCACATCTGACTTTGAACAATTCTACAGATGACCCTTGGAACATTTCTTGTCAGGCTCACTTAGCATTTCCAACCAAGGGCTGAACTACATGCTGAGTATGATGGGTTGTTATTACTAGTGATATCAGACCAGCTTCCCTGCTGGATATCAAGTTCATGTATCTAAGTTCCCTCCCTATGGCAGTTTTTCCCTTAACTAAGCATGAGCCTGTTTGTCCCTACAGACTCCTTTTAGACATATAATGCTTTCTTGGTTTCATATAGAATGAAAAACTCGGCCTTGGAGGCATCCTAATTTATATGCCTTATCTGAAAGTGTTCCTCCAGCAGAAATCACTTTGTAAAAGTGATACCATGGCATCATATAAACATACTCCCAATATAATTTTTCCATCCCATTATTCATTTACTCATCAAAACAATTATCTCCTTTCTCCTATTCCAGTTCTAGTATGGCAAAGATAAAAATCAACATTCATCTGATTAATTTTAGAATTGTGCTAAGTCCTTTTAAGTAACTTTGATACCAACTGAAAAATTGTTTCCCAGCTGCACATAGAGCGATGTTTATAGTTTGGTACCTCAAGGGTTTTTTGTTCGGCAGTGAGTTTCATTTGATTTTGTCAGATTTAGAGAAACAGGTAATTATTTTCCTGAAGGCACAACAGGTTTTTTTAAAGACTTAATAAATGTTCACAGTTTTAAAATTCAAAAATACTTAGATTAGGTATGAAGAATTAGCAAATACTTCTAAATATAAAGCATCTGTGCAGGGAAAGAAATTTCATTGCCCCCAGTCCCTTAAATCCCATGTTCATCCAGGCAGAGAGAAAATAGGGAATCCTCCATGCCATGCATTATGTGCGTCTGTTGGCCCTATCGGTACTGTCTCAGGGATGTAGGGTGTTATTTCAGTAGGCAACACTCTCATTCTCCCTTATGTTCATCAATCTACTGATCTCCTGAAGCTCTGTCACTAAGCAGAGGGGTTCCTCTACCTGGACACCACTAGTACAACCTAACAATACCCTGTACAAACAGATATTATTAGATTAAGCTTAACTCATGGATGTTTTTGTTTTGCTAGACATGAGTAATGAACTTTCCCCTAAGTTTGATCATTTTATGTTGCTGATAAAAAGTTCAAGTACTGAACACTTACAGAAACTAATGTGGATTTCAAAGTGTAAATCAGACCTACCATATAAAATGAAAGTATTTTAAACTAAGAAATTTATATGACTGATTAGCTCGCAGCAAGAGTGGTACTTACTAAAAGTACTAGAAAATAACACAATAAAAGAAAGATTATGTGCTTTACAGTTTTATTTATTTGTCTTATTCCTTTTTTAAGGAGAAAACTGATCACAGAACAAAATATGTAAATTGAAAATAAAGAAAGTATATATCTAGAACTTATTTCCTTGGGCTACAAAATACCTGAGGCATATATCTTTGCAGTTTCCAATTCTAATTGGAAATATTAGCTGTGAAGTGCAAATCCAGATTCAAACTACATTAACTAGCACAGAATATGAATTATCAGACATTAAGTTTTCAGCAGGTACAACTCTAAATCTGTTCAACTGATAATATTTGAAGCCTTTACGCTTTTCTTTTCATCCTTTACTTCTACTGTAGAGTGCCCTACACTTTTTGTATTTCAGCATACCCTTGAGAGTTATGTCTAATCTCTTTAATTTTTCCATCAAGTGTTAGTATAGAATTTTAACAGAACTTTTCAGCATTTGCTGATTTACTTTATTTGTTTTGCAGAAGAGGTCAAATACTAAACTACATACCTTAACTCTTACATGTTATTTAATTTGGTTGCAGTAAATTTTTACTTCTGTCTCAATCCCTTCTTTTTGTATAAATTTGACGCATTATCTGGATCAAATGAGGAAATTAATAAATAACAATAAAAATATGCCAAAAACTCCTGTTGTGCTTACACAGGCAGATGTCATTCCCACAAGTTCTTCCACAAAAGTATTCCCTTTTTTACCTTTTGCACCATTAGTATTTTTAAATGCTCAAAATACATGCAGGCCACAACATTCTAATATACCTACTGGCTCTAGTAGTTCTTGCTGGCAATGAAATACCATCCAGATCATGTTTGGAAAAATGCAGCCTGACCCTGAACTTCAAGGCAAAATGGTGTTGAGCCATGAAATAACTAATCCAGTGATTGCCAAAGCCCTCTCTTTTGCTCATTTGTAGTGGGCTGACCTTGGCTGGATACTACCAAGCCACTCCATCACTCCCCAGTGGGACAGAGGAAAAAAAAATAAGATGGAAAACAATTAGTAGATTGAGATAAAGCAAAGCAAAATTTTGTGAGCAGTTGCTCCAGAGGGGAAACAATATAAAATAACAAATAACCCCTCCCCCCTTAGCTTTTATATCTGAGATGACATCATGTGGTTTGGAATATTCCTTTGGTTAATTTGGGTCAGCTGGCCTGGTTGTGTCCCCTCCCCAGATCTTGCTCACACCCAGCCGCTTGATGGGAGGAATGTTGAGAGATGATGCTCTGCTAAACTCACCCAGCAGTAGCCAAAACACTGGTGAGTTGTCAATACCTTTCTATCTACCAGTGCAAAGCACAGCACTGTGAGGGCTGCTGTGGGGAAATGAACCTCATCTCAGCCAGACCCAATACAGCACCATAGCTGTAAAAGACGTTTTGGGACCTTGCAGCAACCCAGCACCCACATCTTGTTTTCAGCAGGTTTAGCAGTAATAATGTCTTGGCTCATGTGTGTCATGGGCATAAAAATGTATTGCTAATTTCCTGAAAACTGGAAAGGGATAATTTGAACAACACCCTCCACTTATAAGGTTTCAGTTTGTGTCACAGCTAAAAGAGGAAGATTTACCAAGGGTGTGGACTATGGAGTCTAGATGAGTATTTTGTGTTTTTTTTTCCTTGTAAGTCAATTCAGAGGGCAATACATACACTGTGCGCATTTTTTTCCTATTTGTTGTATAAATTCATATGATAGATACAAACATTCATTTGCTGTTTTGTTATATTTAGTAAAATTATGAAAATGATTGCTATAGAAATAACAGCTGCTTACAAAAATAAATAAATAATGGTCTCTGTCTCCAGATAATTATCAGCATGAATTTGCCCCCAAAGCAAATGTAAACAAAAACATTTAGTGTTGATCAGAGAGACACCATGATGTACTTCTACCAAACCATTGACAAATACAGATGGGAAAGGGTCAGTGAATTTATATTCCTAGCGGTTATTTGGACAGATGGCCAGTCACTGCAGCTGAAATTTCCCCCTCATAATTTAAAATTAATGAAGTATGAGAGATTCACTAAATTATTTTATTTTTTTAAAGAATTTCCTGGGGAAACAAATGTATTGCTCTCTTTTGCCTCCCTCCTCCTATAAGCAGCATTTCTGTCTCACTCTGAAGCTGCTGCTTAGAAAATTAACAAGTGCAGCTCTCACCTACACAAAGCTCATGATTTGACGACAAACAGAGAATACAAAATTTTACCATCATTTTTACCATGAAAAAATATCTCTGTATTTTGGTGGGGTTTTAGGTGGTTTGGGGTATTTTTTATTTGTAGGTTTTTGGTATTGTATGCATGCATGTTGTTTAGGCTTGGTTTTGACAGAGTAGCTTTGGCCTAAGTGAAGCTGAGAAGAAAATTCCAGATTTTTAAATGAATTTATAGTCTTCTGGATCTATTATTCTCTGAGAAAAGTTACATTTTAAAAATTCCATATTTTGTGTAGTCTTCCATCCAGAACTGTTACCTCAGCAAGTCTATTCCCAGAACTACATGAACATCAGTGATGATGTAATCACAGATGCTTTTGACAAATAAAATTACTCTCATAAACAAATAAGTCACACTGGCTGGGAACCAGGAAGAAACAGGAGAAAACCAATGTTTATTGGAATGGAAATAACCGAACTGGATAAGAAAGGAATGCTTCTAAGTAGATGGTTAAAAAGAGTGAAAAGAACAGAACAAATATCAAAAGTTCAAAGATTCCTGGATTTCATAACTTCAGAACTTAGGAAAAATGTGAATTTGAATATCAACATATCAGACCTGTCTCAAGCCATATTTTACCTAAGATCTAGTAATAACTCTTAAGCACTTGGTCCTTATCAGTCAGCATTTTTTGCATATGATGCATTGATGTTATTTTCCTGGCTACAGGTGAAAATTATTTAGCTGAAAGTCAAAAAGCTGATTTTTCTGGCAATACTACCTTTGGCTTGCCCTCCATCTTAGTTCCACTTAAACTGAGCAGACCTATCATCTCTAATAAACAGCAGCAGTATGGTTGCTATATTCATGTTAGATGGCTCCATGATAGGTGTGCAGTGCATGGAACATTTCTGCTGCTGGATAGGCAACTTCAAGTGAACATGGGTACGATTCCTATGAGAGACATGCGTAACACCACCTTCTCTAAACGGATGAAACAAAACACTGATATTCTGGAAATAACAGTATGCCAATGTTTTTTCATGATAAAACTACTCTGCATTCCTTCTTTACCTGGCATAAAAGTGAACAAAAAATCAGAGGAAAAACATGTTTGTTTTGTTTTTTCTTTTTTTTTTTTTTTTTTTTTTTTTTTTTTTCAGGACATCTCTGATTATTAACGTGCTTAAGTGGTTGAAACTACTTGTTCTCAGGTTGTTGTACCAGTTGATACTCAAAGGAAAGTCACAACCATGTAATCAGAATACCTTAATATTTTAGACTAAACGTGATAACAGATGAAGAACATGGAACAACAGTTAGTCTAGAAGCTATGCCTCTGCCCACAAAACAGCAGCAGGAACATAGTATGTCCCTAGTAGGTTGGTAGAGAAACAGTTAATACAAGACAGTGAGCTCAGTTTGAGCTTAGTGTGTTGACACAGCTGCAGACTATGACAATAAAATCAAGCTAAGGGAGGGTGGCTTTTTGCCATGATAATTTTGGGGTGGAAGCAGGCTTTCTGAGGTACCTCTGTGTGTCACTGTTAGATGAGTAAAATCCCTGGTAGATATTTTCAGCAAGCACTATTTCATGCAGTACAGTAAGCAAAAAAATTCTTTGAATTTATCTTGTGTTCTTACCCAGAAATGAGTGCATGTGATGGATGCTGTGTAGTAGGATATCCCAAGATTTGTTTGGGGGCTCGTGTATATTGATATGAAATTCTGTCAGTGCCTGACAATCAAGAAGTGCTCAATAGTTATTACTGGGATGAAAGGTTGCATTATGAAAGAGGCAAGCTTTTGCAAGGACCAGAGCAGCAGCAAAGAGTGAAAGTAGTGATATCTTCTTCTCTAAATTAGGGAGGAGTTATACTGATTATAGAGCGCTTTCTCACGGGCAGCAGTAGTTCTGCCTCAAGTGGTGCAAGAGATACTGTATCAATATACTGCTGGGAAGCAGAAACCATGTAAAGACCTTTTCTTTTTTTAGTTGCTGAGATATATGGGCTTTTTGTTCTGTATTTTAAATTGCAAAGAAATTTAGAGCTTTGAGCGCAGTTTAATAATGAAGTATATTTGTAAGAATTGTAGCAATGGGGCTTTTTCATTTTCTTTGCCACAAACCGAAAAAGAATGAACAAGTTGCATTTATTTCTGTCTAGTGTCAAAGCTAATTTCAAGTACAAAATTTTCTATATTGTCCAAATAATAAATCCAAGTCTGTATAGTTTGTAACTAGCCCTGTTTACCCATCACTTTCACCAGGTCTGAAATTGCCATGTTGAGGCTCAGATTAAAAACTGACTGTGTACAAATAAGGTTTATGATACTACATTGATCTCAAGGATTGTGGGTAGAATCTCTGTTTCTCAACTGATGCAGTTTTTCCAAACACTACTCTGAAAGCCACGTTATTTTCAGCAGGATAGACTGAGTGGTACAACTTATACCTTCTAACTGCTTGTAAATAGAACCCCATGGCAGTTATTTCTTTTGTGAAATCTCTTCATATTAAAGAAGTTCTAATCCAAAGCACATTTCAAGCCATCCTTCAGTGGGATATATAGAAGCCAGTAGACTCCACAATATTAT
Source organism: Hirundo rustica (assembly GCF_015227805.2). Lineage (NCBI taxonomy): Eukaryota > Metazoa > Chordata > Aves > Passeriformes > Hirundinidae > Hirundo > Hirundo rustica. The sequence continues at coordinate 37,035,293 of NC_053455.1, forward strand.
TATAATCATTATTATTATAATGACTATAATATTTGCTTGGTAGGGAAGAAAATAGAAACAGAGAACTTCAGTCTGTGTTACAAGCATTCATCTACTTGCAGTACTACCTTCTACAACAAAATACTGCCTGCCTACCACCGAATAATTCTGCTCCTCTCTAATTTCAGCTTTCCAAATAATGAAGTGTAGGCATCTGTCAAGGTGGAAACTAATTTATTCAGAGTTAAAATGCAGCATTAAGATGGATACTTTTTTCCTTTTTCCTTTTCCCTTATTAATTTGAAGCTTTGAGTATGCACATGGAAATTTACACACATGCGATCAGTAAAGTACTTAGTTACACATCCCATAACATACACAAGTTCCTACCCAGTTAGAGGGAAAAAAAAAAAAAAAATAACATGAAAAATAATTAAATTATCTGTACTTTATTTAACAGTATAGTTGATCAGGTGAAGAAAACGGGGATTTTACATATTTATCTATCCTTTCTCATTACACAATCTTTACATTCACATTCTTAACAAAAGAAACCAACAGAAATGCATTTTATAAAATGTATCTTCACATGATACTGACGTGCAACTCTAATGGAGGTTTTACAAATCTCTAGATAACGAGGTAGAATATACTTTCAAAAGGCAAAAAATAATCCTTCAAGTTTTTCTTCAAATAAAATGATAAATGATCTTTTGAGAGAAATCTCATCACTTCCAAATATTTTTAAATGAAGAAGCAGAAACATAGTTAACTTTTCCCATTATCATGCACACTTGTATTAATTCTTTGGAAATCATGGATAAATATTGCAATATTGAAATCATGGTTACATGAAGAAACTTTACAAAACCCATTCCATAAAGCTTCTCAGATTAGTATAGATATGTGCAACACACATTACTGCTCAAATTGGAACAGGATACATAAGGAAAACACAACTGAGGCTGGATCTCTACTGTTCTCTTAAAAGTCTCTATCACAGAGAATTTGGGAGTGAAACTTTTGTGGTGTGGTTTGTGGTGGTTTTTTTTTTTTTTTTTTTTTCATTTGGTTTGCTCTTGAAGGACCCTTGAAGCTCTAACTAGAGAAGCTAACCCTCATGAAAAGATCCTCCAGGATTATTCAGCCTTGCACTTTTCTGAGGCCCTTTGGTTATGACTAATATTCAAGGATATCTCTGCTGAAAAGGGAGAACAGATTCCCAGTAGCTTGCTAAGGTGGAGGACATATCACCTTAGGTTCCACTATGTTTCTTTAAAAGTTCTAATCTTGTAATTTACTGACCTTCCTTTCCTGAAATGATAGAAATATAATAGGGTTGCAAGCAAGATGCCCTCTACATCACCACAAACAGATACATTACCTCTCCTGGGGTTCACTTCCCAGCTGTCCCAACCCACATGTGTTTCATCATCTCTCTAATTTATCCATATCTTTTCATAGTCCTAAGAAACAATGCTATCAGCAAAGCAAAAGGTATTTGACCTTTGCAATGGATAAGGATATAAAATATCTTAAGCACTTATCTAGCCTTGCTTTTTTTTTTTTTTTTTTTTTCTTCCCCCCCCACCCAGTGAGTTGTCTCCTTTGAAATTGTGTCCCTAGTGCACAGAAATGTGTTCAGTGACCCTTGCCAGGGTATCTTGGGACAGCACAGACCAGTTGCAATGTAATTTTTTTGGCCACTGGTGTCCACCTGATCATCATTGAAACTACTTCAATAGCTGCTGAATATAGAGACAGTCAATGCTCTGGATGTTTATTCCTTCTCTGATTTATGCTGACTTTTTCCACAGTATTATTTTGAATGGGGAAATGAAAACAATGTTCATGATTATAGGTAGCCATGTAGACAAAAGTCCAAGAGGCCTTTTGACCTCTGTTAGGAATAAAATTATCACTGTGCTTTACAGATATTGTTTTCTTTGCTTGTCAATTTCCTGCTCTCCTTCATCCCCAACACATACAGCAGAAGTGAGCACAGTAGATACTTCTCTCTGTTGAACAGATTGACAAACCCAGCCTCAGGCTGGTGGGCTTTCCAGTAGAACTATCATCTTTCTATTTATGCCATGTATTTTTATCTCTTGATGAAAAACACCATAGGTAATAGGCCATTGAACTGGAAAACAAGACCAATACAGTAATCAATATATAATGCTCCCACCATCCCCACTCCACCTGTGGCTCAAATATTAACACAACGTTTCCGGCACCACACTCCTGTCTTGACCATTTGTAGTTTGTTTCGTTTGTCATGTGATGGTAGTGTTCCTGGCAGAGAGCTATCCACAGCTACTTACAGCCTGTCACTTCACCTGTAAATCTGGAATCATCCATTGGTTTAGTTTACTCTTCAGGCCTGGGAAGGCTGCATTTTGACAGACCAAGAGTATTCCTACTGGCTCTACTAAGCAGTTTGACTACTGCTGCTTGATTGAGTCCTATTTTAGCACCTTCATGTTTACCCCCAGCAAAACTTCATTTTGTATAGAAGCTTTAAATATTTATTTGGAAAATAACTTTATTATGTGGTTTGGAATATGCTTTCACACAAGGAATATATAACTTGGATATCTTACTATGAAATAGAAAAAAGTCAATGTGAAATCTTTAAAGACAGCCATCCTACACAGTGACAAAATTTGCTTGGGTTCTTTCACAGTGCCATTCCTCCCCTCTATCTTCATGAAGAAGGTTCTGTACTAACACTCCCTTATTACATCTGGCTGTAGGTTCCTACCTCACTCTCCTCCAGCAACAGAGGAACACTTGGAAATTGAAAAGTAATATGCTTGCAATAAAGGGTGGAGTGTTTTTGCTTTTTCATAGCAAATGAGACTTTTATTCTGAAAAGCCTGTGTGCAGACTGAAAAAATAGTCAGACCCTGCCCAACACAGATATTGGATGGTGAAGAATCTGACTTCAAATGCCTAATGAAGTCATATGATGTGAGAAAATCAGAATCAGAGGAAAGCAGTTTTTGTCATATAATTTGAAATACATATTGTCGTGGTGTCCCTCTCGCTCTTGGAAGTGCCGGCCCACAGGCTAGCTCAGACCCTCACCGCGGCTCATGCGCTATGGGTCGGGGTTTTTAGTTGCACTAGCTCCCTCCTCCCTGTGGGTACTTGGTTCCCAACACCCAGCGTAGGACTCAATGTTGCTGCAACCACTGTGATGGATACAAGAGCGACTTGCCGAGCAGGATCGAAAGGGGAGACCCAACGGCTGCTCTGCACCAGACTGCAGCTGCTCAGAAGAGCCCTGAACAAGGGCTGTGCATGACCTTTTAAACAGGGGAGGACCAAGGGGTGGCAACAACTCAACAACCCATCAGGAAAACTTGGGGTGGAACCAGGGGTACAGCAGGGGAGCCAGTCAAAGATGAGGAGAAGGGGATTTCCCGGGCACCAGCCTATCACTCGATGCCCTCCCCAGAGCTTTCCAGAATCCAGGGAAGGGCCCCAGAATGACAGACAGGGCGCCCGAGAGAAGAGAGAGGATTGACAGGAACAGGTGAGGGGTAGGGTGATTGACAGATAAGTGAACATTACATAACAAACACAAGGGGGAAAAACCCAGCAAGGGGAATGGGGGGTACATGGAACAAACCATTACAGAAACTACTTATAAAAACGTAAACTGCTTACATAAACACTGTAAACCAAATAAATCAACTTTCTCACCACCACAACATACTGTTATTTTATATGTACTAATGAACTCTGAGATATTTTATAATTCAAATATATATATGTTGACTTATTCCATAATATATAAAGTATTAATTATTACTTTCTTTTACATTGCACTTCCATTATGTTTCCACATACATGTTGAATGTGTCTCTGCTTTTAGTCTTCTAAGTCTTTCGTCCATTCTGAAACTCTACTATTTTTCTGTTAATTTTTTTGTATTCAGACAGATCTTCCTGGGTAATTTGCCTCTGCTAATATTCACTTCCATTGTACAAGTTCCATAAATAGGTTTAGACAGTCAATTAAAAATAATACAAATCAAATAATAATGTCTATGTTTCTGTTAAATTCAAGTACACCAGATAGAAGTTTTGCTCCACCAAAACATGTAAACATTTTTTTTGTTTTTTTGTTTTTTTTTTTTTTTTTTTTTCCCTATGATATAGTTCTGTTTCTGGTAGGCTTTCCCAAGAATTTATGACTTTTTCTTCATCTATGTTTTAGTAAGGCTGGCATTACTTTTCTGACCTAACAAATCCACTGAATTTTTCAAACTCTAATTTAATTCTTGAAGTTGGACCACTTTGATCATTAATTTAACTCTGATGTAGTATCCATCTATGCTTCTAGCTAGTATTAAATGTGTCCTTAGCTCATCTTTTCTGTGTATCTCATATTCTTATTGAAGTCTTGGAGGTGGTCTTGACATGCTTACAAAAAATCTCAGTGGTAGTGAGAGCTACACAGTGGAAAAGATTTATATATTCCAAATGTAGAGAAGAATAATATGTCAAGCAGGCAAAGATTGAACCAGTGTATTGTACTTTGCAGAGCCTGGACTGTAAACTTCTTCAGCTTTAAGAGGTTTTCCTTATAAGAATAATTATATATTCTTGCAGTGCCTAATCTTTTGTACGTATTGGCTTAAAACAAATAACAAATTATAAGCAAATATATATAATATATACTGACCCTATATTGAAATAGGAGAAACAGCAAGTGAAAGTGCAGAGAGGACATTCATATTTTATCTACATTAGAGTATAAAGTATATCTATATTAGATATACTTAGATTGGGAGTGGAAGAAATACAAGCCTGAAAACCATGTCTGGAAACCTAGAGGGTGAAAGGAGATTAATGTAAACAGCAGAGAAAGGAGATGGTGTAAGACTGAAAAACATCAAGACAAAATATACCTGTGAGGCTTTGGATAAATACTCATCACTAAAGATTCCCTCATCTATTATGCTACTTATTAGTATCAGGCATTCACAGACTTTTTCACATTAAGGACTGTTTCAACGCGTGTGTGTTGTAAATAGTTGTGGCTTTAAAACCAGAGTGAAATCAGGGGTGTTTATAGCCTTGTTATTAGGTTTCAAAGTTTTTGCAACAATGGAAACTGCTACTGAAAAGGAATTAAATTTAATAATCAGACTATTAACCAAGGATATTTGCTGCACATTACACAGAGACAAATTAAAAAGATTACTAAAGCTTCCAGAAAACATCTGTTAAACAATGCCAAATTGATGATAAAGAAAATTGAGTTGCCTTTGCAGTAAAGTTTAATTCATTTGTAGCTAGCATAAAAGAGCCATCAAAGACAATTCATTTGTTATGACTTCAGAAATGTTATATCAGTGGATCTTTAAAGCCTGAGACCTAATTTACTGCCAAGTTTTTCTTTTTCTGAACTGATGGAAACAAGTACAGATGAGTTAGGCTCTTCCACCTAGAGGATAAAGCTATATCTTTATTGTCTGACACTAGACAAAGATACAGGTTTCATTCAAGTAAAGGAAAAAAAAAAAAAAAAAGAAAACAAGTAGAGGAAAAAAACCCAAACCAACCAAACAAAACACTGCAGTACCAAAGAAATCAAACCACAGATATTTTGTTTTACCTAGCCTTTTAAAATATTGGTGATAAAAAATGTTGGTGTAAGATTTCACTCTGAGGAGCTATTATCTGGTTTCACCGCAACATCAATCTTCATATTTTTTCCCCTTTTCTAAGAGGTGTTTTAATTTCTGGAAGTAATTGCTGTTTCTAAGTAAGCAAATAGTGCAGACTAATGAGAAGACATCGACAGTGAAAGTTGTTACTGAGATCTATGTTCCCCCTATATACATTTCATAAGGTTTGACTTTGGGCTGGTTCTAATTCAGATTTGTGGATTGAGTGCCCATTAGTAATTAAATGCAGGATTTCGATTTAGTTTTGTCCAAAAGCAGTAGAATTGATATGTTTGAAAAACAGTCTGCAATGTGTAACTAAATGCAGTGACAGGGAATGATCAGGAAACTGTCCTCAGACAATTACCCAGTCAAAAACACTGATAGCAAAAGGAATCCGGTATGACTACTTCATGAAAAATTAGATGCTATTAGCTCATGCTGGTTCACACATCTCCCTACAAATAGAAACATTAATTTCACAGGTGCTGGGATGGAAAAATGAACCTCAATCTCCCTTCACTCCCCCTGCCCCCCCTAACTTTTTAATTCTACACTTATAGTTCAATTTGAAGACTTTCTGATCACCTTATAGCTCCTTTTCTTCCATGTATTATTGTAGGATTTTTTTTCAAGGTGAGCAACTTCTTCCTGGTTTATATATCTACTTAACCTATTCATTTGAGTAACAGAGAATAACTATCAAAAATTCTGGCAGTTTTATGTGTTAAAATTGCATTTGGTTTAAATTGCCCTTTGAAGAAAGTATTTCTTAATAACAAACTATTACTTTTAATCACCAGTACCCAGAATAAGTAAATTTTATTTAACTTCTGAAGATTTACCTTAGATCTTTATTAGACTTCATTGCCTCTTTTTTGATCTTGAAATATTATTTTTTTTCCTTAGCCTTTCCCATTTTCCCTTCTCAAAAATGATATTGATAAATGGAATACTAACAAAAACCTAAAATCTATAAGCAGGAAAAAAAACCAAACCAAAACCAAAACCAAACAAACAAAAAACCAAGCAAACAAAAAAACCCCACGCACGTTAAAATGTAGAAGTAATGACACACTGTAGAGCCCTAGCACTATAAGACAGTTGAGGCTGGAAGGGGCTTCGGAAGGTCTGTCACAGCTGGGTCAGATGTAAGGTACTGCCAGGCTGCTCAGGGCTTTGGCCAGTGTGGTCTCAACCTCACAACAACCTCACTTGGCAACCTGTTTCACTGCTTGATGCCTTCATGGTGGAAGTAAAAATTTCTGTTAGGCTCACTTTGGACGTCTCTTTTTTTAACTGGCTCTGTATTGATGATCCCTTTGTAGGCAGTGGGAGACTGCTATTAACTGCTTCTCTGAGATGAACAAGAAAAAACCCTCAGACTCTTCTCACAGAGCAAGAACTCCAGCTCCCTGACCATCTTGGAAGTCCTTTACTGAACAAATACCAGTTTATTAATGCATTTCTCATATTGGAGGAGCCCCAAATCTGGATGCACTCTTTTAGATTAGTCTAAAAAATGCAAAGTAGAGGAGAACAAAGACCGTCATGACTGTAAGCACGTTCTCTCTTCTAGGAACTTAATTTTCTGAGTCCCACTGCTAAGAGCCCTGGTTGAGAAATGTTGAAGTAAGGATCTGTCCCTCCCTCCCTAGGAAGTTCCTTCTCAGCTAGAGGTCTCGCAGCTAAGCAACATGGCAATTGTGTAGCAGCCAGATCCTCCTAAGCCACGCTGCCTTGATTCTACCTCAACCACTGATTTGCTTCCCAGACTGACTTCGGACCTGCCTCACTGCAGTGGATTTGCTAGGCGGTCACAGATCTTAGGCTGACTATCTAAACACCATCTTCCCACCTATCCTGATCCTGGTTACTGACTGAACTTTCTGACTATTTGTCGGTAAGGTCAGTGCCCTTTCCTACTCCTCTGCAATCCTTGGGCCCCAGCTTGCCCTTCCTTCATGGAGCACTCCATCGCTGCACCTCCTCGATAATCTCTTCTGGCTCACCTTCTGCTATGCTAGAGCACACTGGGTTCAGCTCACTGCCTGACTAGATGCTTAGTGAATCTCCACCTTCCACTGCTGCAAAGCGATCTTCCTCTTCAGTTGCAGGATCTTTCATTCATCTTTTCAAAAATGTATTGGCTTATTTTAAAACCAGAACAAACTATTTGCATTTTTCTTCTTAAGAAAATAAACATGCATAAACTAAAACTTCAAGACTAATATTTTGCAAACAAGCAATTATAAAAAAAAAAAAAAAGTGTTCATCAAAATGAAAACCCAAAGACAAGAATTATATTCACATATTGTACAAAAGAGGCCTGCTTTAGTGGCATTCATTTCTGTGATACAAATTGCCTTATGGAAAGTAAACAAATCAAAATGGAAACAGCAGCTGTGGCTTAAAATTATCATCAAACACAAAAAAAAAAATCACTGAAAATAGTAATTAAGAGTGAAAATCCATTGATAGAGCTGACAAAGCTTCTTGCAATGCTAATTTCATTATCAAGTGCAAGAAGAATCATGACAAATAAATCAGATTATCATGGCTACAATATTTTTCCTTTATTAACTTTTCTCATTTTATTAAACAAAACCCCCTAAAATTTGCTGCCAATGGCACTAAAATTTATGTTGCTTTAAATATAGTCCTATGACAGGAATGCTTTGAGTGTTACTACCAACAGGGGTGGTAGGTATTAATTCAACAGTTAAACTGAAGTTTGACATGTATCACAGCTTTAATGAGGTAGGGATGTTAACAAAATTACTGTTAAACCATTTCTGTAGTACTTCACAGTGTCAAGCCTTTAGTGATCTGCACCACTTAAGTCTATAGTAAGAAAATAATTTGCTATAAAAAGATATAGGAAAATATTCTTGCAATACGCTTCACAAAAGTGGTGGCTCACAAGCCACAACACCACTACTCAAAGGTGCTGGCTAACAAGACTCAAGACCACTGCACAATATCCCCCTCCCACAACAAGTGCAGCATGGGGTAGAATAAGAGAGACACGCTTTGCCCAGACAGCAAGGGAAGAAAACAAGATAGAAAAGAGGGAGGGTAAGGAATATTACCAGTCCTTGGATACCACACTGGCCCTGCCACATGGATGGTCCTGAGTTGGGATAAACAATCAGAACAAAAGGGAAAGAGAAGAAAAAAATAGAGATGGATCTGATCTCCTCTTCCTTTCATAGTTCACCTGGTGCACGCCTCTTATATAAACTAGATTTTCTGCTCTGTTTTGTTCACATTTGCACAGGCAATTCTTCTGCAGGAAGTGAGTTAGGAGGCATAGGACCGAGCATGAATCTCAACTTGAGCAGGCAGTTGGCTCAGAACAGTGCTGCCTCACTTCCATGGTATTCTCTTCTCTGATCACCCCTTTCCTGTTGCAATACTTCAAATGTTTAAGAGAAAATAAGCTTAAATGTGGTTCTCTTCACAAATATATGTAAAAACACATATTGGGCAAGAGATCAATTCCTATTCTTTTCATGGGAAGAGTTTTTTTCCTTGGCTTTGTGATTACTGGACAGCTGACAATATCTCTGTTATCACCTATCAATATAAAAATAGGGTTTATGTTGAAATAAGCTATAATTTCACATAAAACATTGGTTTTTTCTCAATTCCTCATTTCACTGACTCACAGGTATTAGGATCATAATGACAGTTTCAAATTAAGGCATGGACACAAGGGATTAATTGAATGTATGGGGAAGGGACAGAGACATTGTAGTATTTAAATTTTATTCATTTGGGCCTAAATTCTGAGCATAAGAATGCATTTCACAGACAGAATCCAAAGATTTATAGGCTGAATAGAGAACTGCAAGCTTCCCAGCAATAAATGATAAGTATAAAATGGTATCTGATAAACAAATCTTAAAAATGAGAATAATGTTTTTGAGATGATACTTCTGTCAACAGAGGAAGCAGAACCACGATTCTCACATACTCAATTTCAAAATGCTGAGCACCACTTAGGTAAACTTGATAATTTAAATAAAGCTAAAATCTCCTGAACTATGTTCTCCTTTTGTACCAACTTGCAACCTAAACCATTCATCCTGAGAAAGGAAAACTCTAGTATCTTTTCTTCTTAACCACAATGGATACAAATACAATTCTCAAACCATACAAACCAGAGCAGAACACTCTTGTCTTTCTTGAAAAGTGTATGTGCCTGTCCAGCTGCAAGATTTGTGGGGCACAAAGAAAAGTAACTCTGGAGCTCTGTGTTTAGTGACAGTGTGAATTCCCATCCCATTTCTACATCCAGGATAATTTTTATAATTTTCATCCAATGTAGATGGATACAGCATAGAATGCACAGAAAGCAGTGAGGTAGAAGGTTGAAGCGTACATCTTCTCAATCAGTGTTTTAAGATATTAAATGACCTAACAGTAACATACAGTCACATCAGTGGTGATATATCTTTCTTTATTAGTTTCCTCAGTTTTGAAGTATTTCCAATAAAGACTTCCAGAGATTTAGCTGAGAACTCTACTCTATGAAAACGTGGGCGTTTATGACACTCCTTCAACTGCATTTTAAAAGTTACATTAGTATTAACGCTCAGAAGATAGGTTCCAATTGTCCCAACTCTCAAACATTTCAAAATATGAAACTAAAAGTTTCTATTGAAACAAATCATGATACTACCAGAAAGAAAAATTAACTATTTAACACTTGGCTTATCTGAAGCTTGATCTAGGAATTAATAGTATGATGAACATCTCTGTTTTATCAGATCTGTTTCTGAAGTATTTTTTCTACAATGCGTTGATCCACCAGCCATTTCAGCAATGAATTTTATTAGTTTTTCAAAAAACTTCAGCGAACTTAGTGGCATTTTCTGAATGCCTGACATAATACATTAAAGTCTACACCACTTGGAGCTGAGAGTTAGGTTTGCTCCATCAAATGAACTGTGGCACAAATTAGGCTCTTTCCTCAGAAGGGTGACTTCCAAAGTAATTTTAGCAGGGGAGCCTGATTTGACATGCAAAAAATGGAGAATTTTGACCCTTCATAAACACTTTGGTCTTTAGAATACTGTCTTTAATTTGTGCTCATCAGAACAGGAATTGATTCTTTTACATTAAAGCTTAGGAAAACTCTCAGTAGGCTTCATCCTTCATAATCTATCCCTCCTTCTCATCAGTCATTTACAAGCCCAACATTAGTGTAATATCCAAAAATAAAACTTGAACTCTGAACCGTCAACATAAAAGCCTACACAGCAAACACTGAGGTGAAATTATGATGCACATAAATTAAGCCTTTCAAAGCTAGTTTTTATTTTTATTTCTATTTGCTGAGTGAGAAAGAAGGTTTGTTTTCAGTTCAAGTCTTCCACATATAGGACACAGGTTTTTTTAACTAAGTTAAAAAATCTAAAGAACTGATATTTGTATGGCTAGAAGTATCTTGAAACAGCTGAATAGCTTTGTGAATTGTCAAATACATATTTATTGGTACCAGAGAAATATCAAAGCAGATGGGATTATGTGGTCACTAGATGTCAGCAGTATGTGGAATTAATGAAGCAAAATAATGACAAATGTGGAACTTCCTGTTATAAAAAGGGGAACTTGCAACATAATGAGATTTTCTTTTAATTCAGAAAATTCTATAACCCTTACCATAATGTGATGCAGTTCATCAGTGTATACAAACATCATCAACATGACAAATAAGACAATTCTTAGGTAATAACCATACATTTTTAATACAATTTCAATATACTATTAATTATTTAATTTTCAATCTAGAATGCCATCATTACACCCACTAAGAGGTAGTTTCTGATAAGAAAGTCCTGTTATCCTTAAAAAAAAAATTCCTGCTTTAGCTGCTGAATAAAGAAGTTGTTTTCAAACTTCTTCATGGCTTTAGAAAGTTTTATGGGTTTACTTTACTTTATTTTTTATTGTTCAAGAAGGACACTTAAAAGATCTGTCCTTTTATCATATGCTAGGTATAGAACTGTAATATTCTGTTTTTACCTCTGAAACTGGTATAAGAACAAGAAGTTTTTCTGCATCTGAGAAGGTTCTGTATTGCTCTTATTCATTTTACACTAAATCCTACAGATTGATTTATTTATTATTACCATTACACACTGGGATACTTTATTAGCACTCCTACTACTTACTGTAGGACATGTTTCTGTGACATGCTCCTGCTCCATGTGCCTCTATTAATTTAGGATCTTGATCAAGTTAAATCAAGATCAAGAGGACTACATCTTACAGAATAGACTATTTCAAAAAAGAAGAAAACTCAGGGGGGTTTGTATCATTAAGGTGAGGCACAAATACTGTATTAGATTTTGTACTTCCTGTGCTTTGAGATTCCTGCCTGGACTTATCTCTGTAACTTTTCTTTAATAAGAGTTTACCCATTTAGGCCACACTTAGAGTGATTTTGGACTCAGTGTGGGTGTGCCAGGAAGAATTCCAGGTTATATTTGTGTAGCAGCAACATCTAAAGTGGAAAAAAACTTTCACTTAATATCATGTTCAAAATAGCAATGTCAATTCTTAAATTGTGATAATGCAGAAAATATCCCTCATTGAAATGAATCGATTTTACTGTTTTCCCATAATTATAGCAGGCAATATTATTTTGTTCAGTTTCTGACATATCTTATGTATGCATTTATCCAATTAAAAAAGAAATTACTTTGCTTTCTTCTTCTTTTACATTTGGAAATACATGTGAAAATGTTCAGCCAAAAAATGTATAATCACATCCAGTGAATAGAGAGCCAGATGGAAAATGAGTAGAGTCTCACTATAAGTAGCATGGTACTCTTTCCACAAAAACAAGACTTTTATGTGTGTTATGAAATATTACTCATTACCAGTGAAGATGTAAATCAAACAGTGTTGAACTTCATGAAAATATGCAAATTGGGAAACAATGCTCCATCGATGGCAATTACTCAAAATCCCCATTTTATCTGGGCTAATCTTAGTACCAGAAAACATCTACCACCTTCTGACTGGTTGTCATGATATTTTTGAAGTAAGGTTACTTTTGTACAATTCAGTGAGTTTGGATAAAGATAATAATAAAAAGAACTTCTGTATAATGCAATTTTATCAAGCATTTTATCAAACCTATCAAATATTATATCTAACACCTTGGACTTTTATTTCTCTGTTGTCACCACCTTTCTGTAATTTTTCATGCTTTGAAGCCAAGTCATACTTAAAACGAGACACCATAGTATGCATTAAAAAAAATTGTATTCCATGGCCTATAACAACATTCAGTGTTCTCTTACAGTGATGATGTGAAGAGAATGAAAATGTAAGCTCCTGATATATCATAAGGAAGAATTTTTTAACCTGTCTGGTTCATTTATATATTTAGATTTTGACAAACATATTTGGGAAAGGTAAGAGTTTTTGAATACTTATCAAAATACACATTAAAAAAAAAAAAAAAAAAAAAAAAAAAAAAAAAAAAAAAAGCTGGGATCCTCTATATGCATGAGCCATGTTCTGTGAAAAATCAGAATCAGCTTCTGCTCCCATGTAAGCTAGAAATAGTTTGGTTTTTTGTTAGATGACTGCTGCATTAGAACCTGTGTGACCTTGTTAGATTTCATTTCTTGTCTAATACTGAATAAACCTTCTTCTTGGCCACCATTGATTTTAACTAAAGCAGCAAACTGTATAAAATAATCAGAGGAAACATGCACATAGAAGATAATGCTGTCACTGGAAGCTTTCCAATATGAAACTGAAATTATAATTCAGTGGAAAATAAAAAATATGGAGAGCGATCCTGATTTCAGATATAGAGTCAGGCAGATACAGAGAGGGAAAAATATTAAATAAGCCTTTCTTGTATCTTCAAAGATAGTTTTTCTAGTGTAAATGTATTGGAGCAAAAGTATTATTAATTATTAAAATAAAAATTTTCTTGTAATTCTCTGTATTTTAGCATAACACAATTACAACATACCTAGTAAATTAAACTCCTTAATCATCTTCTATATTTTTCCCATTTTATCTAAAGATCGCTGTGTTGTTCATCTATAATATTCATCCCAGAAATAAAATCATTAATCACCTTGGCATCCAGAAAAAAGTGTTACATATTATTTCTTATGATATCTAGGGTACAAAACCTGAGGAAGATATTAGTTTTTAATAATTCTGATCCACTCTTTGGGATTTATCATGTTGAATAAGTAGGTAGTCCTCTTGCAATAAATTTCAGTGTAACACAAAGAAGCAAGACACTCACAATTCAATGTTGTTTAAATATCATGCATCACAGGGTACGTTTTACCCCAGCAGGGTTAATACTGAATGAAAAATGAAAGGTATTCATACTGATAAACTTTAAATTTTAATTACCTATGTTGTGAAATAGATTCCATGGGCTTCTTCTGCAGCTTGAGGAGAAAGATTCAGTTCACCTATGTTAGGTCACTGACCTGAAACATTCTGAAGAGAAGGTAGTAATTGTAAATATAAAAGGGATGTAGGGAGACTGGCCAACTGACTGCTGTATCTAATGTTTTTATTATGAAAATGTCCCCACATTTTTCTTTTACAGAAATCTCTTTCTGATGCTCAGTTCTTCAAGGTATTATGTCTTGTTGATTGTGGGAAATTCAGATGTGTGTAGGTCGTATATCCAGAGTCTGTTTTCCCACAGAACTCTGGAAGACCCCCATAAAGACAGCTGGGGATAACTGAAGATATGCTAATTTCAGCAGTTTTTATCTTGGTATTTCAGGAAGGAAAAAGAGGCACATAAGTTTTTGCCCAGGTATTTCTACTTCAGAACTTAGGATCCCAAAGCTTTTGGGCCAAGCTGAGAGTGTGTAAGTAAAATACAAGAGACCCTTCGACTTAGGTTCTTCTCTAGATGGAGATACAGAGATAAGATTTTAGTGGGAAACAAAAACATAGACATATAATAACTTTGCTTCACCCTTCCCAGGTTCAAATTCAGTCCTTTATTTCAGTCTTTCCTACCAGTGCAGTAGGTTGCAGAGTGTTAGAGTCAGTGCATAACAGTTTCTCTCTGTTGCTACTTTCCTCTTACTTTTTCAAGATGTCAGTCCCTTGGTCCACGAGCTGCAGGGATTAGCTGCTCCAGCATCACAGACCACTTCCTCCTTGCATTATTACCTTAGTATTTGCTCCTCTTGCTCTTTCTCACTTGTTTTATTCTCTTCCCTTCTGTCCATCCAGTATTTTTTGCCCTTTCTTAAATATGTTTTCACATTGGGTCCATACTGGACCCAGCTTGAAATCACTAGAATGCTCTCTATCACTTAAGCTCCTTTCTTAATTTTGCAGTTTCAACGTAATTAAAAAAAAAAAAAAAAACAAACCAAAAAACCACATTCCATGGCCAGACTTCCCTACTGAGTTTTTTGAGATTTTTAAAATTTGTTTTTAATATTCAAAGTCTTAATTTTTACTCTAGTATCTGATACATCTGTTGCCTCTGAGGTTTAAATAATTTTATGCGTCTTGGAAAAGAAAACGAACTCAGATTTGTTGCACTCCCAACAGCTCCAGGGATAAGCACACTACAGAAAATATACCAGTAACTTTCAGAGTGTTTTATTATTCCTGTGCAGACTCCCAATATTTCTTTTTTTTTTCTTTTTTCAAGTAAACTCAAGTAATTTTAAAAAAATATGTTCACCAAACTTCAGTGGCTACAGAAATAATTCTGCTCACTTTTGGCACCACTGCTTACCATACCAAGTATCTGACATCATACTGCAGTCTGAAAATTATTACCAGTAGAAATGGAAATACAAGAAATAAACTTAACAAAAAACCCTGAATCACAAACCATTGAAAAAACTGACCTCAAGGGCTGCAGATGCGGTTGTATTGTGGCATCAAGCCTGTCTAAGTAAAGGAAAGATCTGCCTCCAGAACAAAATGAAAGGATGTTCAGAGTTCCAGGACATATAAGCAAATTTTAGATTATGGACATTTGGAAAATGTCCATAATCAATTAAATTAATCCTTGTATACAGTCTCACCTGGTATTTTATGATTTCTATCCTGCATGAGTAGATTAATCCATGTGTTCTTTCAGCCTGTACCATCTGGACACAATGTGTAGTGCGTGCATGTACCTTTTTGAATGTGACAAACATTTCCAGGGCAACATGCTCTGTAAGAAATGACATTGCTCTCAATACTAGGTAGCAACCTGATTATATTGAAAGAAGTTTTCTCCTTAAGTAAGGCAGAGAAAACATTATTTTAACAGTCTGGGGATTGATTCTTCCATTTTCTTGTGTTGCAGGCTATTACAAAATTATGGAGTCATAGAATCATCAGACTTGGAAGGGACCCACAAGGATCATTGAGGCCAACTGGCCCTGCACAGCATGTCCGCAGAGTCATGCCCTGAGCCTGAGAGCTTTGTCCAAAACCTTCTTGAACTCACAGCCTGTGGCTCAGACCACTTCCCTGGGGAGCCTGTTACAGTGCTCAACCACCTTCTGGGTGAAAAACATTTTTCTGATATCCAACCTAAAACTCCCCTGACTCAGCTTCATGCCCTTTCCTCAAGTCCTGTCTTTTGCTAGCACGTGTATGAAATGGGCATCAAGTACTGCCATGTTGAGCTACCAGCTTTCTATGCTCCCTTTGCCAGGTAAATTACTGCAATATCTTTATATTCTAGTTTTCATCTCTGGGGGAAAAAAAAAAAAAAAAAAAAGTCACTGATTCCTATTATCTAGTAATTAGATCTCACTGCAACTGGTTGCCATAGCTACCAGGTACCTGCTAAGGACTGTTGTCCTTTTGCTAGGATTTCCTTAGAAACCTTGACAAAAGTAGAAGCCCTTTGCTGAGGTCCGGCAACCCTATCTGAAATTAGGGTCTCCAGTGCCCTGGAGACTCACACCTTCTATTGGCAGCATCTGTTAAGTAACCTGTCCTTACCTGGAGAGTCAAATTTGACTGTTTTTTATCCTTCAGACTCCTCAAACCCTAGTAACCTGGCTAGAAATTTTCACTTCTGAATTAATTGGATAAAACATATAACAAATTTACATGCATTTGTACAAATGTAGTGACTGCATTTCTATTTTTTTCTTTTTCATCTTTTTACCATCCTTTGTGTCTTCCCTATATGATTGGAAGAAAATCTTAGTTCCTATAGCTGAGCATATAGGTGAATTTACATAAGGGGTGGTATATTTGTGTAGGTGTATATACATATATATGTATATAGATAGTACAAGTAAGGAGATAGTGTAGGTTAGATCTTTTTATTACACACTGAATTGCTGACACCATTTCAGATAGGTAAACATCTTGACAGTTAACTGCCGAATGCATAAACTAACAAATTTATTAAAGTGTTTATTAAAATAAAATAATCAAAACCCCAACAAAACCCACTACTCTCTTCCCCCAAAATACTGCTAATAAAACAAAACAAAACACAAAAATCAAAACCACTAACCCACGATCAGCTTCAAAGACCATTGATGCAATTGTAGTAACCACTGAAGTGAAAAGAAATAAAAAAAAAGAAATATAGAAAAAGCTATTTCTAACGAGGGTAAGAATCATATAAAAGAAGTATTTCAGATGCTGCAGAGCAGCAAGACAACTTTTTGCTAGAAGGAGGCTTCTTCAGTACATACAATTAATTATATGTTAAAGATGAAAGACAATGCAGATAATAAGATACAGCACTTTTAACTAATCTAGTGAATCTAAATAAGTTTATAGCCAGACTTTTCTGGAAATTAAGACTATAACAGTTTCAATGCATAACACTTAAGAAAGACTTTTGTCTCCTCTTCTTGTTCGAGTAGTTAAGAATTTTGGGAATTTGATGATATTTTTATTCAGATATCTTGCTAGAATCCTGATTAAAAGACCGAGTTTGGACAGTTCAGTGTCCAAATGAAGATGTTATCAGGAACATTAAGTTTGATAGAGAGGGTCACTTCCTGTACTTAATTTTGGTGTTTAGATTGAACTATAAATGTAGAATTTTATATGCCTCTTTATCCATAATGTAATATTCTCTGAAAGCTGTAAAAGATTTCAAGAAAAAATAGGGATAAAATGCTATAATTTGCATGATTTTGTTAAGGAATTGATGTTCTTTTTTCATATATCCTGTTCCATAATATTCTGCTTAGAAATATTTTTTAAAATTCATATTTTTCTTACAATGACTATGATGTGAAAACAACCTTACAGGATTTCATATGCATAATTCCACCTTTTATACTCTTTCTTGGTTATCTAGTACATTTCATCAGCCAGTTGATTATTTTTAACTATTTCAGTCTTTTTAATTACTTATGCACTGGTTGCATCAAGAAATTTATGCTTATATTTGAATTATATAACCTAATTCATATATTTTTTACTCTTAAAAATGATTGTTAAATATCTATTTTAGAAAAAATTCTATGTTAAGAAACTATGCTACACAAGCAAGATAATTCTGATCTTGGTTTTTACAGTAATGGAAATACTTTAGCCTACCTCAGGTCACTTTTTATCTAACAAATATGAAAAAGAAAAAATAATTTCCTTTGATAACTGCTAGTTCTTTCACCTCTCTATCATTCTCTCTGTTTTGATATGTACACGTGTATATAAACCATAAAAACCTGGGACCTAAAGGTCTAAAGATTTCCTGTCTGTTCTCCTAGCTGCTGTTTTTCCATTTGATGGCTCTTAGGCACATGGTTTGACTCTGGGGCATGGTCCTGTGGGCTAAGGGTCGGACTTAATGATCCTTATGGGTCTTTCCAACTCAGCATAATTTGTGATTCTGTGATTGTGTGATTTATGCTGCATATTCATTTAAATGGCTGCTCCAATGGTCAGGATAATTTTCTTTTACTGTGTCTCCATGTCCCTGAAACTGGATAGTATTTTTAATAACAGAGGTGTTAGCCAATAGTTTCAATATGTACTGTGTACACTATTAAGTCATGACCACAGATAAACACCTTTTATGACATTCTCACTCATCTCAAAGATGGGCAATGGCATTGATTGCAAGCTGACTAAATGTTGGGATGATACTTGGTTTCACTTGCACTGATTTTTCATTAAACCCTACAAGATCACTGCACCATATAATGCAAGAGCTATGAGAAGGTTCAACTTATTCCATCTAAAAGCTATGTTCCCCATATTTCTTTTGATCTTGTGCTGCAATCACCATTTGTCCATTGTGTCTATTGGCGTCTAAGGCAACACAGATCTCAAATATTTTTTTTTGAGAAGACAGATGAGACAGTCCTTACATCATTCCTTAGATATATTTTCCCTTTGAAGCAAGAATAATTTGACTAAATCTGGCCTTTGGAGCTCAATGACAGGTTGAAAAATTCCATTTCTGGTATTACAGATTTTCAATAGACTGTTTCATTCTGATGCCTCAGAAATCAGTAAAAGAAAAAAAAATTTGAAAGATATAACGATTTTTTTTCTAGCCTTCCTTGCATTGTAAATCAAGTGGAGTTTGAAAGTAATAAATTTAAATGATATTTCAATCAGTTACATGAACAGAAATGACAGTAACTCACATGATAAAGACAAAGTGACTTACCGCAGGCTTAAGTACATATGTGCTATGTAAATCAGATAAGTTGCACCTATATATATCTAAAATTAATTTGCCACAGAAAGCAGTTTCTGTTGGTCAGCAAATATATGTGGTGGAGACCTCAATGTAATCACATCTCTTCTTTCCTTCTTAGTCTAGCACCAGAATGTGACATGAAATCAAGATTTGGATGAGTAATGCAAGATGAGTTTTTCCTGTTTAAAATGTATAACATATACTATGTCAGATATTTTGGCTTTTAAGAGCATTTCGCTTCAGCTACAAAAAAGAAATGAATCAAAGAAATCCTATGAAACTAGTAAAAATTCAAATTTTATAGAAAATAATTCCAGAATTAAAAATATTACTGAAAAAATTTTGATGTTTTTGAAAAGCTATTATTTTATCTGTCCTATAAATTTTGGCACAATATCAAAGTCTAGTAAGTTCTGCTTTTCACCTTTGCTTTGTTCAATTTAGGCTTCATGAAATATTTCTTGCAGGTTTTGTATCATCTTTTGATATTTACTCATTTTAAACCCATGAAGGACTAGATCCAGTTATTTTGGTGGGTTTTTTTGTTTTCAATTACCTCAGCTAAAGCAAACTGTATTTCTCAGAAGAGGGAAGTGAAAATATTGTGATATTTTCCACTGATATGCAGCTTAACTATAAAACTAAACTGCACCAAAGCACATCCCCTCCTATTATGTTAGTGTGCAATTATCTATACTGGTAAACTATTCTCCTCCCTGAAGGAGAGTCCTTCTTATAACAGCAACACTCTCTCAAATAATTATCAGGAATGGCTTATAGATAGTTTTAAATGGATTGCTTATTTTGCATGAAGGAGTATAGGAGAAGAGATTGTTGGCTGTACTGAAATAAAAATATGATGTAGCAACATCAAAAAATATGCCAATAAATGTAACTAGTTCTCTGGGACACCTCATCTATGTATCTACTGTAACTGAATCCTTTTTTTTAAATTTATTTTTTTATTCTCCTTTTATTTATAGTTCTTATATTATACTTTATGAAGTTGTGTCATCTTCTATCAGTATAGTTTCCATAATTCATGGAAGATTTCCTGACTACTATATAATCCCCTTAGTAAGGGTAGCATTGGGAGGGTGGGGATTTTCATGTGTTCACAACACTAAAATGGTAATGGCTATAGTAAATAATACAGTTCACATCAAAGTAGAACTCTCTGGTTAAGTCGTGAGTGACTCGAAATGTTATTGTGTTTTCTTTAATTAAACTCTTTGGTTTGCCTAATAAACAAGAAAAATGAAGGATGTGAGTTTCATATCTCCACAAATGTTATAAACTATATTTGTAAAGAAGTTTACAATCAAACAACTTTAGTTTAAAGCCCTGTTGCAGACATGATGTAGTTTCATCCAAGGTGCTTAATCTCAGTAAGTGAAACGTATCCAGAATATCTGCTGTCCTTTCCAAAGAACGTTAGACAAAATAGTTCCACACCAATTTCAGTTCCAAATTCCAACAAGCAAGCCTGTCTGAGGAGAGATTTGCAGTTATATACAGCCCAATTGTTTGGAATTATTGTCTTTGCCACAGGCCACTTGACACTATAGAAAAATGTGTGTGATTCAAGTGACTAATGCCTAAACAAAATTTAAAATAGGAAAAAAAAATCTGGATCTCTACCAACTGCAAAAATAATCAGAGAGTATACTATACCTTTCTTCTTCATCTTTGGGCCATTTTTACACTGTACATTTTTAAAGAATAATTTCATAATCATTTTAACAATAGCATTTCAGCAAACTCTTAGCATAACTTTAGTCCTTTTAGCAATAAGTACAACCCTCTATACCCTGATAGTCCCCTGAATCTGCTGTGGATGACAGTTGCTAGCTATTAAAGTGATTGGATTGAGAGAAAATACAGTGGTGAACACTGTGTATCTTTAACAACTCAATAGTTTCTGTGTTTTGGGTTTGTTGGTGGTTTTGGAGTTTTTTTGTAAGCCAAAACCCCTATTTTTTTAACCCATCATGATATTTTTGATAGGAGACAGAAACTTTCTGTTTAGGGAAAGCTGGTGAGGAGTAATTCTTTCCTAAGAGTGTCTTCTTCCACGTATTTCATGGTGCTCTTGAGGCAGGAGCTGGCAGCAGTCCTCTCATACACCAGTTACTGTTGGACCTGTCCTACGCAAGGACATTTCCTACCTAATTGAACACTGTTTATATTCTTGACACCTGAAAAATTTGCTGACAGTAAGTTCCACAAGCTGATAACAGTGAGCTGAGTGAGAAGTCCCAAAATTACCAGACTTCCTTGTTTTATATCTTCTTATTTCTTCATTTTCTCTTAGTTTCTTCAATGTAATAACATAATATGTAAACAATGAAAAAATTTTTATTGATTCATCTTTTCCAGGCTTCACAAAATTCAGTCATGTCTTCCACGCCTTCTTTTTTTTTTTTTTAAGACATTAAATTCACATTTATGTAACTTCTGGTTTAAGAAGTAATTTCATTTTTTTAATATTTTTTTCTGCCTTTCTCTGCACATTTATCATTATTAAATAGCTCTCATGGATGAGGAAAAGAACAATATTTTCAAATTATCTTTACAATGCTAGTATTATTAAATAAAAACATTGCTATAAAGCTTTTCTCTGTACCTTCCTAGCAATTGCTGATATCCTATTTACCATTTAACAGCTACCGAATTTTAAAAGGTGTTGAATCCTGAAATTTTCTAAAAGTTATCCTCGCTGATTTCAACATCTTGTGTGGTAATAGATGACTTAGATCTGTCATTTAATTTTACCAGTCATTTTATCATCTAACTAAACATAAGCTATCATGCGATCTTGTATCTTACCTCTTTGTAATTAGCTCTGTATTTGATTTTTTAGCAATTTCATATAATTTACAAATTTTGATGCTTCAATCTCTTTCCCAGATCCATACATTTAATATACATATATATATACACAATTTTGCAGCAACATTACATATCACTGGATGACTTGTTATAGTCATTGTCCCTGTCAACTCCTGTGAAGATTTTTCTCTAATCTGTTTTTTATCTTTGAAAGATATCTTTTAAATCAGATTAGAACAATCCCTTGTGTGAATTTAGAGCTTTGTTTTCCTCAAGGAGGGTTTTCATGAGATTTTGATTTTTTGGTTCAGAAACTTTAATCAAATATTTCGCTTGCTTTGCATGTTTACTTGCACTGTGGCATTCTCTCATGTGTTTTCATTGGAGCACAATAGCTTCTCCCCTAGTTCATGAGTCATGTGAGAGGCACAGGTATACAACTAGACCTATGATCACCTGAAAGTAATCTGGAGAGGAAATCACCCGGAAGAATTCATTGTGTTACAGCTGCTGAAATAAAAATGGAAGACAAAACCTTCAGAGATCCCACCTTCTGCCTCTCCAAAGGCTCATTCCCAAGCAGCAGTGTAATTTCTTATGTTCTCTCCATGGTAATTGATGGATCAGAATTTACTGTAGCCAATGGTATCATATAGAACTGAATGCCATATATTCAGTGTAGCCGCTGAACCCCATATATTGCTATTCAAAGCAACTGAGAGTCCTAAATATATGGACAGTTCATACCTCAAAATATATGGCATGTAAACATACTTCTTTTAATGTGGATTTCTTTATTCTGTCTCTATGAATGACTTAGAATACCTTTGTTATACAGTCCATTTCCTTATGACTATGAAATCACTTTCATAGCAAAGTATGTATTTTGAATGGATAAAATATTTCCCTTCCAGCTTGTACCAACTTGCCTAAGCATATGGATAGGTTTCTGAATGTCACACACTCTCCTTGAATTTATCGTTGACCAAACTATTAATAATTATGAAGGAATCGTGAATAAAGAATGGTATTTATCTTTCTTCTATAATGCTATCTTGAACTACAGCACCACAGATAGCCTTGTCTCTGTCTCATTTTGGTCATTCTGTATTCAGCTGTTTCAAGGTCAATGGGATGATACAACAATGAAAAAGTAGAACAAACACTGTCTAATCGAAGAAGCATTTAATAAAAACCTGTGATGGCATCTCTACAAAGAGAGCAAAGGAATGCAGCTTTTTAGCTGAGCACTACCTGACAGATTCAATAATCAGGGGAAAGACTTAATTGATGACATTTCATTAGCATAATGAGTTGAAGCTGGGAAAAGAGAGTCTCTTATTAATTAATCAAACAAAGCACGAACTGTTTCAGTCCCTTACTCTCTGCCATTTTCCATTAATCATAAGTCTGTGTATTAAACTCATTTGAATTCACTAGGTGTTGAGTATTTCTGTGGGGAAAGTACTGGCACAGTGGCATGCTCAAGTGAACAGACTTGCATAGGTACGAAGCACATTAGAAATTCATTTTGGTGAACTTAAGCTCTCCTCTCTGCAGGAAGTGTTGACAATATTTCTTAAAAAACCACCACACCTCAGTAGCCATAAGTATACCAATGAAAGTTACTCCCCCTCCACCTATTGGTTACTTGGCTAAAAGTATGAATTTTCAGTACAATAGGGAATGCAGGGACTATGCTCACAGATGCCAGAATAACTTTTTTACATGTCTGCCATGCTTTGGAAAATTTTCCTTGTTATTCCCAGTAGTATTTTCTTTGTATTTTGCTTTGCATCTATATAAATAAAGTAAAACCAGAGGTGTTCAGGAGCTCAAAAGGGCTAAATTTCTGCTTGCTGTTGTTATATGTATTTTGTGGAGAACACTTGTGGTCTGTGACGATGACTACCTCAATAAATTTTTAGTGGCTAGGAAAATGGGAATAAATCAGAAGTCTTCTGCGGTCTAAGTCAAAAGACATTTTCCTTTCCATCTTTAGTGTACTTTTCCATTGGAAGAGAAGTTATATCTGAAGATCAGAGAGAATCAGATTTTAATCTCTTTATGGGACTGCTTATATTAGAGAAGACACATTTCAAAAGTCACCATATTCAATTTCTACAACTTTATTATTAATTTTATTTTCAACTGTGTGAATGACAGAGGGCTTTCTCTTTATGCAGCTGGTAGTTGTAATCATAGGCTTGAGAATCACACTTCTCCCTGTGAATCTTGAGTTCTTTCTTAAAACTGGCTTAGAATCATGGAAGCAGAGAATAATTTTATGCAGCCACTCCTTTGTAGTTCAGTTTCTCACAGAGGTTTCTTTGGATACTTAATGATGTGGAGGTGACTGAAGGGATGTGAGATACAAGAGTACCTGCTAGCTATCAGCTATTTTAGAGGAAAATGGCCATCATCCATTTGAGAAAATATGTTCGTTAGCTGTGATTTCAGTGGAGTTCTCCTCTCAACACACATTGATTTCAAGATCAGAGAAAATTTAGACATATAAATGTTTTACTTATAAAAAAGTAGTTGCACTGAGTGTTAAGAGCTTAAGTCATGCTTTCAGATTTAGTTACCTCAGCCCCATATTCAAATATGATTGAAAACCTTGACACAAATATATCTCTGCTTGCTAGGTGACAAATTTTGCTTCACTTCTATTTGAAAATAGAATCAATAGATTCAGTAGTTTCTGATAATGTGTCTGGTTCTGTTCCCCGCACCGGGTGGGAGCTGACCTCTGGCTAGCTCTGGTCAGCACAGCCACAGAAGTTCCCAGTTCGTTTCGGCTTCTCAGCTTAGCAGCTGGACCCAATAGTGTCGTGACAGCAACGGCAGCAGAAGAAAAGATTGGCTCTCAGCTTTGCAGATTAAAGATGTTTATTCAGGCCCAGCTGCGGGAAGTCCGCAGCTGGTCCAAACCTCAGGCCAGGGGGGCCAGCGAGTGAGAGAGAGCAGAGCTGAAGAGAGTTTGAATCTCCCTCCTACCCCTTTTAAGCGGGGGAGGGGTTCCAGGGAGGATACAACAAGACAACAAATCAGGGGATTCAGGGGGTAACAAGGTGTGCCCACCCCCAAGCCCTGGACCACTAAAATCCAGAGCCAAAGGACCCCCAGGGGACCTATCCCCTGAAGCCCTCTCCCTGAGATTTCACAATCTGGGAGGGACCCCTGGAGTGACAGACAGGCTGCCCCAGAGCGAGGCGGGGCGCAGAGGGGATGTTACAAGTCAGGTGGAGGGTGGGAGGAATGACGCAAAACACCTTATTATACAGACAACACAAAAGGGATACAGAATTGGGGATACAGTGAAATGAACCATAACATAAACTTCTTATAAAAACCTAATAAAATAGATCTGCACCACCACATGATAACCCTTAAATCTGATGGCTGAAGATCACAGAAGAACGTTATTTAGTGGTGATGAGACTGCAAGCACTTGCCACTGCACTTGCATATTATTTCAGCAGATATTAAAGTCTGAAAACAAACTTACAAGAATGTTTTCTTCATAAGCTAGTATTAATTCATTTAATATGGACAGGATTAGTACACTGCATAGGTATATTCAGCAGTTAGCTAGGTTTGTTTTCAGCAGTAAGGCTGATGCACTTCAGGTTCATAGAGTTGGCATACTGCAGTATAGAACTATATAAATATTGCAATGCTGCACACTTTTGTGCTTTTCATTTTAGTATCTACACTTTCATGATTATCTCTAATGCCAGAAACAATCCAGTTTTATTAAAGTCTTCATAGTCATTGCAGAATTGTATTTTTGACTTTGTTTCTAAACTTCTATATAAACTTTGAAATTGACTGCACTGTAATTTCAGATCATATGTCTGTTTCTCTATATTCACAGTCACTCTCACGATTCATATGGAAATAGATGACATCCAGGCGACGATTGCGCAACATCTTTTTCAGCTATACCATCAGTGGATGTGAAGAAAGAATGTAGAATTGATCAACAGACATAACACTTCAGCTAGAGGAAAAGTGAATCAAGCAAAAACTAATACATTATTCAAACTTTGTGTATATTTCACATGGTCCTTAATCTAGTCACGGTCCCTGAATAAAGCTTATGTATGATTTAAAACATGATTTCCTTAGTAGGAATACAAAATATAGGCATTTAAAAAGTGCAAATTTTTTTCCTAATGATATCATATAAGAGAGAATATACTCCATTTTTAATTATTGCTAAGCATTTTATGTTCTGCAACATACCTGAAAAAAAAAGAAAAAAAGTTGTGTTTTATAAGTTGGTTGTTGGGGTTTTTTTGCAAGAAAAGACTGCATATGAATTTTTCTGAATATTTCTATTACAAGCTAATTAAGAAATCTATCAAATTCTGCTAATTCAATATCCAGCTTATTCTAGTATTAAAATATTAAATATTAATACTTTGTAAATAGGGATTGGTACTATCAGTGAACAATATAAAAGCAATACTGACAGGAATGTGAATATTTTAAGACTTAAAATTACTTCCTGGAAATTTATTTTTTAAAGGTAATTCTAACCTCTATGGAATCTGTGGAGAACGACAATGAGACAAAAAAAAAAAAAAAAAAAAATCACATGATCAAAGAAAAAAGCCTATGTTTATTTCATCTGAATAGCATATTTTCCTGAGGCTGCAGGATGGTTTTGTGGTCATTTCGTAACTGGGAGTTGCAGATATCCTCCATTTGGATGAGTCACAGTAATGGTTATATTCCAACCCCAGCCTCAACATAGCTTGTAAAAATGGTCCTGATTTAAGTTCAAAAGCAGATTAGTGAGCTCTTACTGAAGTGAAAATCTATGTGGGAATAAAACATTGAGTGAAATTTGAAATAGTGGCAGATGTTTATAGAATTTTTCCAGTTAAAGTTTTTGGTCATACTCAGTTAGGTGGGTGTGAGGACTTAAGAGAATGTAGTTAAATGTCTCAGAACTCTGTCAGAGAGGGAAGTTCCCATAAGATAAGCCACCACAACAGAACTGGGGTACGTGCAGACAGCAACAGCAGTAAGATGGCAATTTCCATATGGCCTGGAAAGTCAGATCTGGGTAATGAATCTGGACAAAAATTCACCCAGTAGCAAACTGGACAAGGACACACATACTAGCCCCAGTTGTGGAAATGGTGTCTAGTCCCCATGGATAGCCAGGACTTGGACTGTATAAAGGCGATACCTGCAGAAGAATGACTCCAGGACCTCCACCAGTAAAGTCCAGGGTGAAGAACCAATGGAATGCCACAGGAATTCACATGGTGATGATATCTTTTGCTTAATCTCTCTCTTTCTCTCTTTCACTCTCTTTCTCTTCCCACTGCTCTGGTTTCTATCTCTCTACCTCACAATTACTGTTAAATGAAATCTGTACTATTGACTTCAGTCATGGTCTTGTTTGCACCTTAATTTGTACAGAGGCATCTCTTATAATCTCTTACAATCTCAGATCTGTGGGATATTTTCCTGCTGGTAGCTGATAGAGCATGCAGCCACCAAATTGTACAGAAAACAGACACCAAACTAGAAAAGGTCTTTCCCCATATTTTATTCTCACAATGTCTCCCAATTCCTAAGACATCATCTAATTTGTTGACTTTGTAGAAGAAAATCAGCACAATCCTCAGAAAACTTTTTGTAAAGATCTGATTTCACAGGAGTATTGTGAATATGGACATAGAAGTAACTTGGGGAAAACAACAACAACAATAACAATACTAGAACAAAGTTCCTACAGAGACTTGTACTTGGAAAGATTTAGGGTTTTTACATGCATTTACTGGCAGAATGTCAGGCTTCTCATGAAGGTTCCCTAACTATGGATAGTGAATGTCTACTTGAGGACTGGGCTTTTAGTCCAAAAGTCCTTTTGCAGCATTAGCCCACAGTGAGCTGATACGTTTTCACTGTCCCTGTGAAGTACTGCACGACTCATTTGCTTGTAAGGTATGTAGTAAAATAAATTCATAGTTTCAGATGTGACTCTACATTTTGCTATTTCTCACAGGAACTTATTTGGAATTATTCTCTCAGCCTTTCTTAATGGGCTGTTATGAAAATATCATCTGTACAGTTAGTTATCACATTAAATATAAATGCACATATTAAAGGAAATATATATATATTTAAAACAAAGTTTTGCCAGGAGGTCTAATTAGGGAAAGAAGAAAATATTGACTACATATTAACTCCAAATCTGTACATCCTATAGTATGTTCTAACACTTACAATGCAGATCACTAAAATCAGTGCAAGACATCCAAAATTTACATTTTGGTGTCAGAACATACTGGTTTGTATGTTCAGCAAATTCTGAGAAATGAGATGTAGTCAAGAATCACTGGGTTTGGTATTACAGGTAGCATCTCTTCTTGCATGGAGTGTGAATATCAGCATAGTAGCACCATATGAATGAAGCTGAATTTCTTTATTTTTGTACTGTATTATATC
The DNA here is from genome assembly GCF_015227805.2 of Hirundo rustica. Taxonomy (NCBI): domain Eukaryota; kingdom Metazoa; phylum Chordata; class Aves; order Passeriformes; family Hirundinidae; genus Hirundo; species Hirundo rustica. The sequence continues at coordinate 37,063,918 of NC_053455.1, forward strand.
TCAGGAATGTGAATAATCTCAATATTATATTATACCTGGAGCATCCCCCTATGGGATAAACAACCATAATAATTCAATAATTTCATACAGTATAGAAACAGTGAACCGAGCAGATTAAGAATGACAAAGTAAACCTTAAATATTGCAAGCACACATTTTTGAGCTTCAATATTTCAGCTTCTCATAACAAAAACAGTACCAATAATTGAATTAGTAAGATTTTTTTTTTCCTATTCATAGAAAATCAACTTCTTATAAAAAGTGATTTTAAATATGTCTGGATTTAATTTGTTTTCTGCGTGTACAGTACTATGTTGTTTATTGCTGTTACAAGTAAATTCTCATTATATATTTTCTGCAGAATGTACATGTGATAAAGCCTTGATAAGATGATTTATTTAAAGCAACAACAGTTTTCAACAACTGTTTTGGAAGTCAAATTAAGTAAAAATCACTATCTTCCTTCTTAAAAAAACACCTTACCATAGCAGAAAAATTTAATACTTCAAACACAAACATATTGAATTAAACAGCATTACTGAAGAATATCAGTATAACCTGTTTACAATAAAAAATATTTGTATGCAGGTTGTCCTTATACCTAAACCAAAGTTGGAAGCAAGTTTCTTTTTGTCTTGAGAATCCTCATTTATACATATAGGCCAATAATTATACATTTTCTCACAAGGAATTGTTTATGAATTGGATGCAAGATGACATTTATTTGCACTTGACAAAAAATATTAGGATATATTTAATACAACATATAAACTCTTTTTTATTTTTTTCCTGGTTGGCATCTAACTCTGATTATAATGTGATATAGAATGTATACAGACTATTTTCATAGAAAAAAAAAAAAAAAAAAAAAAAAGATAATTTTATCCAAAGAGAAAATACGTGTATGATTACCACATGTAGCGATCTTAATAAAAACAACAAAGATATTTGAAATAGAAATTATTTTTTAATTATTTTTATTTTTATTTTTATTTACACAGAGTGTAATACTCTACATAAACCCCATTTGTAATCTGACCAGATTCTATGCGGTCTTTTTTATGACTTGTCAACATTTCTGTGCGACAACAACATATAAGTTTGCAGCAGCTGTTGCCTGTTATCACTGTGTTTAGTAAGACAGACAACTGAAAAAGTGGCCTCATAAATATTTCTAATACAAATTTATCCATGCTCGCTTTTATTTTTGAATGTTATTGTGATGACTACTTACCAGAATTACATTAGCTTGCTTTCACCCAGATTGTAACCTCCTAGAATTTTTTGGCACCTGGTTAATTCTTTTTACCTGGCAACTATAAAACCCAAAATTGCTACACTTCTTAATGTTTCCTAAATATTTCAGCACAATTTCCTCCATAGTTGAGCGACATATACAAAAAAGAACCTTTGTCTGAATCCATTTCCTATATCTAATTAGGTGTGAAGTTTTTATCTCAATTATGCTGTTAGTAGCTAGATGTTTGGAAACAGGAAAGATGATGCCTCAAAGAGCAGTATGAGAAAAACACGTATGGACATTATGTTGACTAAACTTGCAAAAAGACCGAGAAGGATTTTTTTTAGATCTCACATATGCTGTGAAATAAAAATGGAATAAAGCCAGAAACCTGACTGTACAGAACATTAATCAAAGCATTCTGACTCGATATTCTAATCTGATTTCTAACTCCAGTTCAGCAGAATTTTATGCCTGAAATCATGGCAGTGTATCAGCAAACAAATGAAGTAGGAAAATACTAGCCTTTGATGTTTTGAATCCAATACAGAGAAGACTATGCTAGCCAGAGTGAAAATCAGACAGAAGTCATATATTCCCTATTCACTAACACATCTATAACCTTCCAATAACAACAGCTGAAATGAGCACATTATGAAAGGAAAGAAATTAAATCCTTTCCATCTCTTAAATATGACAATCCCTACTGTCCCAGACATCCCTAGCTTGACACTACCTCGTGATTGGCTTAGCAGATATATACTTCTTTACAGGTCTTATAAATGTAAGAATCATTAATTCTGCTCTGCTAACGTGTGCATGTACACACATTATTCACAATGTCAAATGTAGTTGTTTTGTCAGTGACCACTGTTGACAGTAGCTGATGTTTTAACCTCATTCTGATGCACATATCATTTGAATAAGGAATCTCAAACTTAGAAAAATAAATTTCTCCTAGAAGGAAAGCTCATTCCTGAAGATCAACAAAAAAATACAACTGGCAATGAATCTCTTGAAAAGCATTTTTGCTAATAATATTCTGTGGGTTGGAGACCAAATCTTAAAAGATTAATGTCTTATTAACCATTATCCATCCTTTTCTTAAAGTCTAGCTGTACTCAGGAATTTTTTAAATCATTTCAGATATGCTTATTCTGTCTCAGTTCCTAGATTTCACATGTGACCAAGGCAGAGATATCTTCTATAAAATACCTTTGGAGTGTATTGTTCAATACATTATTGCTAAATCAGCGCAGTCAGAACTGAATGAAAATTATCACACTCACCATCTGTTATGATCCCTTCAGATGCCAGCTCCAATTGGCATAATGACTGATGGTCGGAGAATGTCCTCACAGATTACAGAGAAACCTAGAAGTAAAGAAAAACATGCTATTCCCAGATATCCCTAGTGTACCATAATTTTTAATGAGAAAAAGAAATATTTTTTACTGTACTTATAGGCACATTTTAAGGTGATGTTTATTTTTTTACTTAGTTTTTAAAAACTATTTTGAGATCTCGAGATGAAATATTTTTCAAGCTCAACACTTTTTAAATAAATGCAAAGTGCTGTCATTGAGTTCAGCTTATTTGCTCTTTAATGAACCTGAAGTATTTTTCATTCTTTCACTGCATCTGTGATCTTTTGTTCCATTTTTTTGGGTTGATATACAGCTTTCTTTTATTTTTTCTCCATTACTACAAAATTATGTTCGTGGATATTTACTCATCTTTTCATGTTCTTCTTTCTTTTATTTTCAAATTAGTTTCCTAAATCAAGGAGTCAAATATATTTTCACAAAAAATTCTATTCTGTGTTACTTATTTTTAGAGCATTGCGTCCAGGATAGACAAAATAATAGTTTTACCTCTCTAGAAGTCAGGACTCCTGTATTTTAGCCAAGACAGATAGGTAATTAGGTGTGAGGGAAGCTGTACCTAAATGCACACCATCCATAAAGAAAAGGCCTGTTCTTAATTACATTAAAATGTGAACTGGAACCATGCAAAGATGCAAAAAGGAGATCCTGTCTACAGTGCCGTCAGTGTCTTAGAGGTGCACCTAATCTAGATTTAAACTAGGTTAGCTAGATCAAGTCATAATCTGGCTGAAGTAGCACAAGGCTCTAACCTTTTCCTTTCTATGACTTGTCACTGTGTAGAGCTCTCAGACAGCCACTGTCCATTTTGGTGCCATACCAAAAGTGTGCTTTGCCCTTCCTTTCTTCTTAGTGAAACGTAGTAAACTGTTTCAATAGCTCCTTAGCAGCCTAATTGACACCAGGAAATTGTTTCCCTGAGAAACTTCTCAAGAAGCAGATAATATTATTTCAGCTTTTTTGCATCAGAGGCTTCGTATCACCTGCACTGCAAGTAAAGTTTGAGATGACCATGTATCAGACCAAAATTACACAGAGCAACTTCTCTACCTTTCTAACATTAATTAATGTGAAACATACACAATAAATATAATTATTTGCCATAAATTTAATATGACTGGAAGTTGTCTACCTGATTCAATTAGTTACTTTTAGGAAGGAAGTTGTAAAGTAAAAATTGACAGAGCATCTAGCTGGCTGTTCTCCATTTATTTTTCCATATTTTTGGACAACTATATGATATCCCATTTTTTCTTTGATTTTTCATTGAAATTTGATTTTTTTTTCCCCTCTATGCAAATATGAAACCTTTCCATGTCTTTTTACTTCCTTTTCCTATCCTTTCCTTTGCCCAGTCTTCTATATCTCATCATATCTGGGAATAATCAAAATCCAGTACTCTTCCTGAATGAAACTCAGAATATTCCTAGTTGGGCTGAAACAGTACTGATGTTATTATTAGCTCCTCTGTGTAAAATTTGAACATGCTTGGTCTTACAAGTTTCCATATGCATGGTTGATTTACTTGTAAATAATATTGTGAGGCCTTGCTTTAGAGTGACCATTGACATCCTTCTATATCTAAGCATGATGTAAATTGGAAGTCATACCAACAGCAGAAAATTGTCAATCTGCATATTTAATTCATTAATCAGTTATTAATCTAGTACTCTTTATGTTCTGTGGGTTTTTTTTTGTAATTGACAATTAAGAAAAAGAAGACTGTTGGTTGGTACCAGAAATAACAGTATGGCATTATAGATTTCCAACAATGTAATTCTACTTCCACAGCAAAAAACAAGCAAACAAACAACAACAAAACCTTAGATTATGCAAATCTGAGATAGTACCCTTGAAAACAGTAGTGAACGTGAATTTGCACTACATACATGTTTTAACTACAATATTCATTGATGTAGCAATGACTCTGCATATAATTCTTTCACATGATTAATTTGCTTTTAATGGTATTTTTAGCGGATCCTAAATGTACTATTTAATAATAGTATTTGTACTAATGTACAAATACTATTATTCCTACACATACATGTTATTAGACTTTACTGTTAATTCTGTCCTGGAAAGCAATCTGGAAGAGACTGGTACCCATTTTAGAAAGAAAACAAAATTTCAATTAGAATCTCATTTTGACAGCAACTTTCTTGCTATTGTGAGATCTTCAATATTATAATTTATGGATTTTCTTTGATTTGCTTCACTTTAACTTAATTTCTTGTTATGCAAGTGAAGATCTATGTCAAATTTTGAATCAATCCAATCAGAGGGTTGTATTTATTATTCTGACTCCACAGTCTTCAATGTCATATTATCTTAATGCGAGAAATTGAGATGAACTAAGTGTTTTCTTAATTTGCAAGCCTAACTCTTCTTTCACACAGCAATCAGATTAAAATAACTTGTTTGATCTTCTTGTGGAGAACATTTCTTTATGCTATTCCTGTGTATTTCTGTGTGTCTGTCCATATGGTTAACGAATCTGTTTGAGTTCATATTTTGTTCACAACCATACTATATTTTAACACTTACTATGCATATATGTTTGTACAAGGAGAACAATCTGCCTGAAAAAGATACATTAAAGGTATTGCTAGCAGTTGGTTTGGAATTCATGCTGGGAAAAGTATTGTTACACAAGATGTTAGAAAAGAAACAGTGCCAGATAACAACCTGTCATTACGTACAGAGATTTCCAACTGTTCCTAGTCAGAAAACAATGGTTTTACATCCTCCTAAAAGGAGTCAGCCTAAATAAGAATCAATCAAAAGACATCAGTCTTTCTGATTAGAGGACATTATTGAGCACATGGAACAACAATAGAGGTGATCAGTTTTAGGGATTTGTGTACTTCTTTGGTGCCTCTCTGCTGATGAATAAGGCTTTAAGGCTTGACCTGGTGCTGTAATCTAGATGGAGCATTCATTTCATATTTATGGAAAATAATGCAAGTAATATTATTCATACTAGGTTCTGTCATTGTAGGATATAGAGTAGATAAAGTTTTTACTTTTCATACTACATATATAGACAATTTTGATTCTGGCCTAAAGATTTGTATGATCTCACAGTCAATGATAATACTGCCTATGTTCTTAAATATCTATGAAGTACTTTACGACATTTTTATAATAACTCCATGAGAAGCATGTCAGAAATGGCTTCTCTGTATTAAATGTATTGCAGCACAGACTGCCTTATTCTTTCCTGATAATCAGATATTTAATCATGAGCATTTCAGTGTTCACTTAGATTCAGAAACTGTATTTCAGCCATATATATAGAAAATGCCATCTAAAAAATGGGCTTTTTCAAAGGAGAACACTGATGTCCTTCCTGCTGTTACTTATCTCTCACTGTAATCTCGTGTCCCTACAGGAGGCACCACTCGACCATTCTATATAATGACTGTTTTTGGCAAATGAAAGCAATGGAACAAATGCCAGCCCTTCCAAAGCCAAATCCTGTCAATGCCTGCTCCCTGGTTGGCAGAGAGCACCCTACTCAAATGCTAAGAGGTTTGTTGGCTTCACTGTCTGCTATAATTCACCTTGTTACGGAAGAAAACAGCTGTGCCACGATCATGTCCTGGAAATATGCCACAACAACTCACTGAGTTAAAATCCCAACTTGACTGCTAGTACTAGGATTCGGTGTCATGACTGCTGGTGGATGAATTGTAGAGTAATCTCAAGGGGATAGAGTGTAATTGATTACTTTTTAATGCCATGTCTGGAAAAGGGTCTGCACTTGAAAATATTTTTTGCATGCACAATTAGCACAGCTCTGGCATTATAAGTGTTCAGAAAGCAGAGAAGTCAAATTAAACTTTTCATTACATACACAACATTATACACACTGTGAGGATTTTCTATCCAGCTGCCAGATAGAGATACTGACTAATTTACCAATGAAACCCTGAAGGACACCAATATATAGCTGTAAAGTAAAATAAGCCACCTTTATTCCCAGGAGACATCTTTCTACTTTCTTATCTAATATGGACATCAATTCAACATTGCAATGTTGTGTTAAAATGCTTTACTAAAGAATTTCATTCTAGTATTACATAATCAAATGGATTAATGTTCTGAATAGAAATATATTAATTACAAAAATATACAGTAAGCTAGATTTGAGTCACCAGTGGCTTTAATTCTCTATTTATTTCAGTTAATAATGGCCTTTAATTTTAGGAAAAAAAGAAGACATTTAATAAAGAACAACTCAGGAGCAATCTGTTCCCAGTCTGAAGGTCACCTATGAACTTTTTAATTCCCTGCAAAATATTCTCAAACTAGTTTCAAAGCACAAACCTGCACTGGAACTGGTTTTCATAGTAAAATAAAAATATGACAAAAAAAAATAAAAAGAAAAAAGAAAGAAAAAAGAAGAATTTATAAAAGAAAGATTGAGAAATTATATAATGTCTGATAAATGACTTAGTTTATCTAGTTAAATTCAGGGAAATATAGGTATACTACAGTCATGTACGTGGACTGACAGAATATCAGATTTTTTGCTTTGACAAATTCATTAAATCTAAGTACTCTGAATAGGGAAAAGGAATGCATTTTTACAGATATTTATTTTGTCTCTTGAATATATTCTTCATCTCTGGTAGTAAATGGAAGTTCTGTTTCGGGTGTGTCATTTTTTAATACAAATATCATTCTCTAAAGCTTCTTGGCATGAAAAAGTAACTTGTGTTTTCTCAATAGAGAAAGGAAAAAATGTGAAAAGAAGCAAGAAATATTAGTTTATTTCTGATGATTTCAGTAAAACCCACTGAAACTTTCATAGAACACTACCAATTTGTGTGATTAAAAGTAATGGAATCTGGACTTCAGTACAAATATTTCTTGCTCTCTGATTGTTTTTTCTCGTTTTACTCAAAAATTAAATTTGTATAGTATTGTTACAGGGTTATATGAAAGCAGCCATTTGATAGTACTCTGGTTCTAGAAAGAATAGCTGGACTGCCAGACCCATTCAGTTCTTTCAGTCATGAAAGCTGATCAGTGCTTTGGTCATAATTTGTAACTCGAACGCTCCCTTGTCAGCTAGTTACAGACTAGCAGCCTGGCACCTAGGAACCCAGTGCAAATGATTCCACTGATATGACACTTAAGAAGTCAACTATTGTTCACAGTTATGTAGGACTTGCTGCATGTGATGAAGTCCATCTCTTTATGCAGACTCAAAATTATTTGAAAGGTGTTGAGTGCCCAATACATCAGTATGCACCTGACAGGAATCCAAGGTAGGAGGTGTTGAACTGCTTTCCTTTGAACTGTCCAGCAGTGCTCAAGTTGAGCCCCATAGCGCATTTCCCTGTATTCTTTTGAGTACTTGCTAAAATACTAAAATCTTGCTAATAAGTACTATTTTTTAATTGCTAGCAGAGACGTTCATTGCTAATGAGCAAAACCAGTACTGATGTTTGTCAATGAAAACAGATGTAAAGAGCGTTAAATTATTCATTTGGATATTTTAATATCATTTTTATACTATACTTTCAAGTGTACTTGAAAGTACTTGAAGCTGAGAATGTGCAGACTATAAAGACAAATAAAACACCTCAAATCTCAGCTACAGTTGAAACACTGGCCAAAGACCAGATGCTAGAGATAAGATAAGAATCTTTCACAGAATACTGAACTCCCTCCACAGTGATGCTTAGGAGCCATAAAAACTACCTTCTCTGCAGTTCTAAATACCAGCCAGGATTTGTACTCATGGATATTATAAACTGCTTTATTGAGCAAAGGAAGTTTTATCAATTGCCATATAATTTGCTTCACTGAGAGGCTGATCTATTTTACTTGCATTTGATTTTGCAGGCTAAAATATTTAGCACAGCTCCATTATAAATGAACACTTTATCAAACTTTTCTGCAATTCCTGTTAACGTTCAATACTCTTCCTCATAAAACTACAAGAAAACAAAACTACAAAGCAAAATCTTCAAAAATCTTAGTATCTTAAAATAGAGACAATAAAATAGTTTTAATCATAGCTTAATAATACTCTAGTTATGAAATGCCATCACAGAAGGATATGACATCATATTTACAGTGTAATTTTTAATAATTTATTTATTTTAAGAATGAAATAATGCAATTTGGTTTTAGTAAAAAGAATAATTCATGTTTGTCCATGGAAGTGGTATTACACAGTATTTTATGAACACTTTAGTGTTTTATTTAATGTTTTTAATGGGTGAACTTTCAAAGACTGAAAATTCCTAATCAAAGGGTGAGTAGATGGAGTTAATATGACCTTCAATCACCAAATGAAGATCTGCAAATGTCAACCCTGATCATCCCCTCATTCCCCTACTAAACAAGAGTCTTCATTGATAATTTATAAAGCAAACAAATGTGGTTCATGTCATAAAAGGGTCATCAACAATGAAGAGTCACACATGATTTACATTAAAATTTCAAGCTGGCGGTGTTGGAAATTATCAACACAAGATCAATTGACTGGAAGTCTGAGCTTTCTGCCCTGCAGATTCCTAAACTTGAAGAGAAAATTACAGTAATTTAAAAGCTTTACATACAAAGGTCTAAATAGAACTATAAGCTAACCTAAACCTTCTACATTTGCTTCCAAGTAATATCACTTTGCATAGTGTTAATGAAGAACTACTTCAAAACAGACATTAAGTAGGATGTCCTAATAAATGAAGACTTGACTGAATTCAGTCTGAGCATGAAAGCTTTTTTTACTTGTGAGAGCTCAAAAATCCCTCATAAATCTTGTAGCTTTTCCTCTGCCATTGTAATCAAATCATTTCTTAGGGTTGGGAGGAAAAGTGATATGGATTCTGAAAGATAGATTGAGGCTATAGGGTAATCTGCATTGAATAAACACCTGGTAATCTACACTGCTAGCTAGCTCCGAAAATGCGTAGATTTTGGTGCTTCGCTGACACTTTCACAGCATAGGCCACTCCTATTTGGAAGTTGTACATGGCTACAACACTCAAAAATCTCTGCAGTAGCTGATGCTGCCTGGAGACCAATTTCAGAATCTCCAGTGAGAATATAAAATGAAGTCTGAGCTATCAGTGTGGTCAGGCAACTAGACAATATTGTATTACAGGAGAGCATATCAATGCACAAAGCACTTTCTTCACGGTGAATATGATTTTCAAATCTAAGTGAAAATGCATTCACATTATTATAGAAAAAGATACAAATTCTCTAGACCCTTGCAAGTGCCCTCTATTTCTTTCAAATTTTTCATCACCTCCCTTTTCTTACTGTGAGAAAGAAGACATGCACAGATTTTTTATTCAAATAATGGCATTCAATGAAATTTTAAACACAGGATCTTAAAATATCATTCATAAAACTGCAGACAGATCTCATGGGTCTATTTTGGCAAACTTACAATATATTAATACATACATCTTGTCTTAATCTCTTGTTGTCTTTAATTTATCTTACAGTTTGGCCTTCCTATAAAAATTTAGTCTCTCTGACAGAGCGAGACTGTTTTAGTTTTGTTTTAAAATCAGTGACCATAAGTGTTAAGTTCGAAAGGTGGTTCATATTTCAAATAATGACATAATCTCGTCTTTTGTGCCATGTTCAGGGATATCTTTTACATGTGGTGAACCTATGGAAATATATATTAAACCTCCTTTCTCCTTCTCCTTCTCCTTTTTTTTTTTTTTTTTCCCACATACTTGGATGTATTCTGCGTTTACATGAAAACAATGCTCTGACAAATTTAAATGTATGTTACTCAGAAAACGATTGGTGATCATGTTTTGGTTTTTTTTCCTCAAGACTCTGGATCCACAGATTTGGCCTTTGGTTGAAATGTTATGCTTTTATCTGGGAGACTGATGCAAAATAAAGCCTTATTTTTTTCTTCCCAATATGACTTTCTCCCATGAAACCATTAACACTATGCTGTTTATTTATCTAGACCCCTCAGGTTATTTATTGGTAATAAGCATTAAATATTTCTCAGAAGATCTTTATTTGGTATAAATCTGCAGATGTATTAATTTCATTGGTGCTCTGTCAGTGTACCCCAGTAGAAGTTATAAAGCACAATATTTAATTATAAGAGCACGCTCGAGAAGTAATAAGCACCTCATCAAAAGCCCTCAAGGTCTTTCAGAAACATTAACTGAACAAGATTTATTTCACCAATGTGTGGTAGACAAGCATTATTAGATTCCCTGGTGTTTTCTTTATCAAAAATTTGGAGTTGTTATGTTTATAAACAGTTTCAAAGGAAGGGAACTATATTTTAGACAAAGTGGATAATAAAATGTTGTGTCTTAAACAGCATTTCTAAAAAAATTACTGAAGTTAACAGGAAAGTTCACTCTACTCTAACTTGTCCCAACCAGCACAAACTTCTACCTGACCAGCAATAAAATTGCAAAGGTAACATAAAAATATTTTGATGAAGAAAGTTCCGTTAAATTTAAAAATAATTGCAGACAACTTCTTTTTAGATCCTTGATCAGATTCATTGCATTGACCCTAGAGATGTGTGGGGACTGTAAAGATACCAACCACTGATTGAATGAGGAGCTATGTGATGTGTGTGTGTGTGTGCAAGGCTAGTAGGGTTTTTATAAACATAGTTTAAAAGAATGATGTTGAAGAGCTCTACTTAAATCTAGGTTGGATAACTAAGAGAAATCTGATCTTTATGGCCCTTTCCTAAACTAGGAGGGACGAAAAAGTCTTGTATCATGTCTAAAAATACGCCACCTACTTAGAAGTACTTCCACTGTTACCACAAGCCACCTTGATAATAAATTAAGATTGCAATGTTCCAAGGCCAGTTTTTTTAATCCTCAAGTGTGTTTCTTTATCTACCTTTTCAGGTTGCCTTAAAGATCAATTTTCTATCTATCTATCTATCTATCTATCTATCTATCTATCTATCTATCTATCATCTCACTGTCTATGTCTTCATATCAAACTACTAGTTCCTTATATTCAATATGTCTTCCTAAATAATCTCCATTATATCTATGTCTATACACACACACATGTATATATATTTTTCATTTTCTCCCTCTAATACTTTATTGTGCTTAACTCACAAAACACCCATACAGTCATCCAATCTTATCTAAGAAAATACTGTTAATTTACTAACCAACCTCCTCTTTGGCCAGCTGTCTCATTTAATCCAATGTTTGCAAATGTACAGTCTTATTTCGTATCCATCATGTTTTCAAATAAAGAATAAAGATGGCATTTTTAATTTCTCTGTCTTGCCTATCTTGCTCTTATGGCATTCTGATTGGATCTCTCACCTACTCTAGTTTCCTTTATCACTATTTTTCTCAAACACATCTCCATTCCTGTTCACTCCTGCTCTCCTGTGGGGGAGAAAAAAAATAAAAATAAAAAAAAGGCAAAAAAAAAATTTGTTTTCCAATGCAGAGCCAAAAAATCTGTAAAACAACCTGTCTGATTTTCTCCCCTAATGGCATTAAATTACTCTACCCACTGAGATGCTTATCCCATTGCCCTCACAAACCATAGCTTTCTAATAGCTTAACTTTACAGATTCCACTCTGATCGTATGACTATCATTCTTGATAAAGAAAGTCCAAATTTGAGGCAACAAGCTATTACATTTGGTCAGTGAAACAGAATGAATATATTTTTAGGCATGGCTTGCTTATAACCTAATTTTATCTCATTACTTTAAAAAGGTGACCTTGTTTTAAAACTCTTACAAGCTGACATTATAAAAGTGAAATTCTTTTCAAATCACCTCTGTTAATGTGTTCCTGCTCTGAAACACATGCAAGATAATATTAATATTCTTCTCACAAAATACGTGCTAATTTCCTTGCAGTGAAGATAGAAAGCATTTCATTACATATCACAAACTTCATTTATGTGGAATGAGTCACCAGGCCTTCTGAAAAGCCAAATGAGTACCTAATCTCTAATGCTGCCTTCAGCTATAACATCAATCCTCCCTGGTTCCACTCATCTTTTATCAGCTATTCAGTTTCTGAAATTTTCCATTCTGTTACAAAATTGTGTTGTTCATCTGTCAAAACAGCTTTATGGATTTTCAATATTAAAGTATCAGAAAAAAAAAAGCCCACAGAAGTACACTACTTTTTATTAGAGAAAATTGAATCTGTGTAAGAAAAAAATATTAACTTTGTTTTACATAATTTTTGACATAATTAACATTATAAAAGTCATACTGCTGATAATAACTTCTGGGACTCTATTAATAGATATTATTTTCTGACTTGTCTTCTGCAGAAGACATACTGTAAGAGATGTATGATGTATACAAATAAATATACATGTACGGTAAATGATTGACACAAAATATAATTGATCTATAATCTCTAATTTTTCTTATAAATTAATAGAAGCTACCATCTGTAAGTCATACAGTTGGAAACAGGTGCCTGAGATGATGCAAATGGAAAGCTTAAAATGCATGAGAAATTATTTTGGAACTCGTCAAATTGATCATTAACAATATTTTGGCAAATAGGTTACTAAATGACCAAAGCAATTTATGGTGACTTAAAATTAATGGTGTATTTTGATTCAAGCTCCCTTCATAATTTCTGCTGAAAAATAGCCACCTGAAAGTGAGGCAAACAAATTTCACTTTGAAATCAAGAACTATTCTATCTTTCAAGCAGATTCTCTTCTGTTTCCTAAAAGGACTTTATTGTCAAATTTTCAGGTTTCTCATCTATTGACTAACAGTCTGTAAAAGAAGTTAAAGAAAAAGGAAAGGAATTGGAACTCACATGTGCAGAACTACAATTCTCCTGAACAGAAGAATATAAAATCACAGAATTTAAAAAAAAAAAAAAAAAAAAAAAAGGTTGAGCTAAGAAGGGACCTCTCAAGATTATTTGGTCATTCTTTTTGGATTACTAACCAGGTTAAATTTTCACATGGATTGCCTCTGAATATCTTATGCCCTAATGTATTAGAAAATGCACACAGGAGACCAAATTTGGTTTCCCTCAGGCAGAAAGAGATCTCCTAAATCTAGTTCACAGTCCACTGACCTACCCAGAGAAAGAATCCTCATCTTCCACCTGATCCATAAGGGCATTTTATTCTAATTTTAGCTATGTTAAATATATATATATATATATATATATATATATATATATATAAATAAAAGTACCTTCTATGAGAACTAAATATTGCTATTAGATAATACATAAGTCAAATATTCATTTCAGTAAACAAACATAACAACAAAATTCTTGTTTCTTTTAGATGTAAACCACTACAGCAATTTTTCAGCTGTTTTCCACATTACAAATTAATACAGCAGACCCCTAGGGTCTGCTGGTCTAGATGAGTTTAAAAAAAAAAATTCAGTTTGTTACTGAAGAATTGAGACAAAATATAATGAGAAATTGAGAGAAAGAATGATCATGTATAACCACAAAGAAACCATCGAGGGGAAAAAACATTGAGAGAAATAATAGCTTCAAAGTGTGGGAACCCTTGCATTATTTTATTTTTTTTTCCCATAATATCATACATACATACATACATACAATATGTATCATATTTAATTTTATCATTGGCAATGAGCATTATATTCTAAGGAGTTATTAGGATACATATTCTTTTGACTCTCCTGTGGCTTCTTGTAAGAAGGGACTGACACATATCTGCTAAATAAAAAGCTGTTAGAATGGGCAGGCTGCCTTCTTTTAATTAAGTCTTCTCTAGCAAAGGGCACTGAGAGTGTAAACTTGGATTTTAGACCATCCTTTCAGGCAGCCTAGCTGCCTTCATACCATGTACAAGGTGAGGACATAAGTGCTAGGAAGGGGCAGGCTGAGGTGCTATCTTCCCGTTATGTTCAGATTATGAGTAGACCATGGGACACCAGTGACAAAGAGGTTACAGCAGAACCACAGACACCCTTGTGGTTTTCATTTTTGCCAGACCCAGGGCATAGGGCTATCAAGATAATGTGAGTATATCTGGCATTCCTGCCAATTGTGTTGTCAAAGATACCTGCCTAGGGCAACAAACAAGCAGCAGTAACATATCTATGCTGCTTATTTTGCCCACGTTTGAGTATGTTGGCAACAGAGTTGGAAACTAGCAGAGGCCACCAGCCACAATCTATTCTCCAGTCCAGAGTTACTTTTCGGCTGTATTCCAACTCTTGTTCTCCCCTCTTGGGACAAGACCCCAAAAGTATACTATTTTTAAGAGCCATAGTGCTATTCAGTTGCCTAGTCTGCAAAGAAACAAACATTTTTCTGCAAGTACATTTTTGGCTGAAGTTTCAGAGAGGGCCATCATCCTTACACAGTATTTTGCCTAGCCACATGTAATTAAATGCATATAATTAATGCTTGATTGCTGATTTACGGCTTTACTAGAGAGTGGGGAAATACCACGTAACCAGAGTGGGGAATCATGTCTTTCCTGCTCTCACATTTTTGGGTGAGGTTCTCATCCTCTTGAGGAGAATATGACTATATTACCAAAGCCTACAATACTAAATAATTTTGCAATATTCTTTGAATGTTCTGACATCATGTTTTAATTACCAACTGGGAGTGTTTGCTGATGAACTTGCAGCACTTCCATGGAGCCAAGACCAAGTTCCTAATGTGTACATGCAGCACAGAAGGATGAGGAATACATGCTATGCGTGCATCATAGACTAATGACATATGTTAAATGAGCACTTGCTAAAAGTTACAGAGGAGTGAAAGGGTGCATTGGCAAAGTTTAACTTTCTTAGCGTTAAAGGGAAATGCACACCCTTCCTCTTATTTCTGATTGGTAATAGCCTGTAAGAACACCTTGAGTGAAAAAATGCTTTTCTAAGAGCATTAGCATTTAAAGAGTCTTTACTGATGATCTGAAGAAGTGCAAGTGGTATATTACCCTCTAAAAGTCTTGCTGCTGGTTGCTATTTTTAAACTAATGTATTGATAATCAAGAAGAAAAAGTGTGTTTTGATTTAAAGAGTATAATCTTTCTTTTGTGCCAGTCAACTGCATTAAGATCATTTGGTTTCCAATTACCGTCTTTCATTGAGCACCATTATCACTCATGAGCCCCCGAACAAATATCACACTGTCCATCTTCCCAAGCAAGTACTATAATTACTCAATAACTGCAATATTGATTCTGGAAAACATGCGTCTTACTGGCTGGCATACCATGTTACTTACTAACTCAGAATTACAACAAACGGGGAGAGGTTTTTCTAGTGTAGTTCTAAGCAAGAAGTCACTTAAATTAAATTTAAAGCTTTCTCTCTTTATTTGATGCCTAGTGTTGTGTTCTTTAATCAGATTTAAAATCATATGTGAACTGAAAGTCTACAGCTTTCTAAAGCTTTGTTGGAGGCCTGTAAATCTTGACATAAGCAAAAGCATATCAGACGTTGTACAGCCTTTTCACAACACATCTGCAATGTATTACCAAGACATCATATTGTGAAACATCAAATCTGTGAAGAGGTAGCCCAGAGCAGAGCATCACACAGCCATGCTGTGGCAATTCTTTCAGCTTCTCATTTACAAACCTGTTTTCTCACTCATGCTTCACAGAACTTTATCCTCTGCAATGCTTCCAATGGCAATCTACCAGCCCAAACCACATCTCTGAAATGTAAAACAACTTATGCTGCACTTGCACGTGGTAGGACATGGAATTCATTTTTGAAAAGTCTCATTGAGACAGTCATATACTTTTGCCAAATATTCTCATGTAAATTAAAAATCACACCAAAGGTTGTCTGTGAATCTGTGAATCTGACTTAGTAGATTTACTCCAACTGGGGAACTGTAATGCACGCCAGACAAACTTGGAAATTGCAACATCTCCAGCAAATTCATGACAAAGGAACTCTCGTAGCTTGTTCTGTCCCCACACCGGGCAGACGCTGACCTCCGGCTAGCTCTGGTCAGCACAGCTACAGATTGTTCCCAGTTCGGATGGGCACGCAGGTTATCTTTACCTGCTGGTTCGGCTTCTCAGCAGCAGCTGGACCAAGTAGGGTCGTGACAGCAGCAGCAGTAGAAGAAAAGGATGGCCCTCAGCTTTGCAGGTTAAAAGATGTTTATTCAGGCCCAGCTGTGGGAAGTCCACAGCTGGTCCAAACCTCAGGCCAGAGAGACCAGCGAGCGAGCGAGAGAGAATCTCCCTCCTCCACCTCATAACCGGGCGAGGTTGCAACAAGACAACAAATCAGGGGATTCAGGGGGTAACAAGGTGTGCTCACCCCCAAGCCTCGGACCACTAAAATCCAGAGCCAAAGGAATTCCCCCACAGAGGACCTATCACCTGAAGCCCTCTCCCTGAGATTTTGCAATCTGGGAGGGACCCCAAAGTGATAGGTGGGCTGCCCCAGAGCGGGGGGAGGGGGGCAGAGGGGATGGACAAGGATAGGTGGGGGGTGGGATGATTGACACAGAACACCTTATTATACAGAAAACACAAAAGGGTTACAGAATTGGGGATACAGTGAAATGAACCATAACATAAACTTCTTATAAAAACCTAATAAAACAATTCTCGCACCACCACAAGGATGTTTAATACCTGAACCGTGCTATTCAGAAGCTGCCCTTACTGTATTAATTCCTTCCTCATTTTTGTTTCACTTAAAGGGTAATTGAATTGTTTACTGCAAACAGTAACACAATGAAATATTTGCATGTAGAAAAAATGTGTGGGACAAGAGCCATGCAGTGGGACCTACCTAAAATAGTTTCTCTTTAAAACCTGTGGGCTGCTGTAGTGTAATTTTAGGTATACAGGGAGGTAGAAAATTTTCATTCTGTTTTGTAGGAAAGCTTCAGCAGTCATTGATCTGCTCTATATCTATGTAATCATGCCGGAGACCTCTTCTGAGTGGTTATAGCTTATTGAAATGGAGTAATGATAGTCTTATTTTACTTATTATTTTTTTTCTCCTCAATGTGCATTACATAATAGTTACCAACAAGGAGCTAGAATTTTACTTGTACACTCCTCCCGACTCACTTTATTTGCATCCTACTGATGTTTTTCAAAGGTTTCTAGGGACCTATGTAACTGTGTGTTCTGCAGATTTTCTGCTTCTATAAGTTATAAACAAATGTATATGGTTACGTCCCCAGTGCTTCCAATTGCATCTTGGAAATTACCTAATATTTGCTAACATTGCTGTTATCATGTCACACTCATGTTACAAATTTAGAAGTTAGAAAGAAGCTAATTTCTGTGGTTATTAAAAAGTTACATCCATAAAAATCAGATTCAAATTCAGCTTTTTAGAACACTGAAATAGATTATAGAACATTTTAAGTAATAGTATCAGTAGAAGAAATAATTTATAATAGCTGAATACAGAGGACAAAAACTGAATTTCCAGTTAATTTCAGAAGGTTTCCATATGGGAAGGTTGCCTTCCTAGGACAGCTACCACTAGGGAATCCTATACCACTGAAGGAAACTTATACAAACAGACTGACACTAGAAATTAACTGTGCATTTAGATAATCAGGCATAGGAAAAACAAAGCAAGAGCAGATCAAGTTTTGCATCAACTCTTTATATATTTTGGGCCCAGCAAGTTCCCCACTGGAGAAGAGAACAAGTGACAGGATTCATGCCTGGACTACAGATTGGGACACCTTGGCCCCAGGCTTTTTTACTAGCTTATCTGCTGCACCGCGGAAATACAAAACTTCTACATTTGGAAGACTCCAGCTCACCATTTTGACAAACTCCCATCTAGGAGAGGGAGACCTTTTTCTGCTCTCAGTATGAACTCGATGGTGAGTCACAGCCAAGAATGAGGATAAAAAGTTATTCCCCGCTTCCTCTTACCATTAATCATCACCTCCCAGCTGAGCCTGAGCTGCTCTGATCTTCCTTCACTGTGCTGAAAGTAGCAGCTGTTGACTCCACCTCCCATCTGGGCCAAACATCTCTCCGTTTGGCCACTATGAGAAAGGAGAGGAAGACTAAGTTTTGTCTTTACAATTAACTGAGAAGATACAATTAAGGATACTTATCCCAAAGGAGAGTGGTGGCTCACCACCTGAGTTCTCTCTTCTGTGCCTAGCATGCAGCAGCAAACAGCCTAGAGCTTTTCTCCTCATGAAACCACAGCAAAGAGCCAAGTTCTGTGGAGTTTTGGGATTTGGGTTTTCTTCTTTTCATTTTAAACCAGGAAAAGGTGCCGTGACTTTCTGCTTTCTAATGAGAGAAACAGCATGGTTTCTGTTCTCTGCTGCAGTGGCATAACAGTAGTAAGCTGCTCAGATGTAAAGGGGCCTCTTATGTATGTATTAGTGACCATGTATTAGTTCCTTCCACGTTCTGCCAAGAACAGTAGCCAAAAAGAAGGTATCTCAGTTCAGAAACTAATCTGAGCTATTACTATCACTGCTGTAAAAGGCAAGACTAATTCTTGCTTTTGTACTGATGACATGCATACCTAAATATACTATAGTTTGGATGAAGTAGCAATACACTCAATTGGCCCAATCCCAAGGCTCTATTGTATAATATGGATGTAGGCAGAGAAATACACACAGCATCATTCATTATCAATTCCATTAATAATTTTTTTATTTCTCCACTTAATTATTTTCATGTCCTGATTGCTTTTCTGTATATTTAGTGTATAGTAAGGCAGTGTGTGATGGATGATGTGCAACTCTTTATAGAGTGTTAACATACCAACATTTCTGCAGTAAATTACTGAATATGCATATCAGCAGGAAATCAGTAAGATATTGAGACTTCAGCTCCAGTTGAATTTCTTCTGGACCTCTGAAGCTAAGATTTTCTTTACAGCAGAAGTTAGACAATATTGTCACTGATGAAAAGCAATGGTCATAACTTTTGCAGGAGCCAGTATGGTCTGACTGCCTGAACTCAATAAATCCTGAAATATGTTTGCCTCCACCAGTCAGTTGCAAATTTGCAAGCTCCAGCTCATAGGTTCCACTGCATGCAAAACTCATCAAGATGAAGACATCATCATCTGTCTCAAGTGAAATATCTCTAGAGCTCAGAAGCTTCAAAACTAGCAGGAGCCGGACTACGCTTTCTACCAGAGATGATGGCTCCTAGTTAAGTATTTTAGTTCAGTAGGAGCTGGTAGGAAAGCAAAATATTCCAGTGAGCCTGAGAATGAATGACTCCCATCTCCTGCTGAGAGCTTGCTGAGCTTAGAACCTCAATAAACGTAATTTTTTCCCCCTACCATTCAGGTAATATTAGAATTCTGTACTGTGCTCATAGGTGACCCAAACTCCTACTGAAATCAAGAGAAATCTTTTAAGATGCTTCAAAAAGTCAGTGTGTCAGGTCATACATCTGTGCTAAACCAGATTGTGCTAAAACCCCTCTAGTGGCTAAGGTTTGGTTGTTGGTTTTTTTGTTTTTTTTTTTCCTTAATCTCAGGGTATAACTTGATAGGAGAATGTGACAAGATTTATGAATTTATTAACCTCAAAAGCACCTTCTGCTTCTGGGTAAAACTTCCATACAAAAAGGGAATTGTCTTTTTAATGTTCCATCTGATGTTCACAAACAAACTCAGAGTTGAAGGATTGTTTTCCACTCAATATCATTTACATGAAGACTAAAGGCATCAGACTAGTGAGAGATGAGAATAAGACAATAAACTACTCAAATCATAACAGGATAGAAAACTGATCCAGTGCCATATAAAATTGTTTCATTTCTGTTCTATCAGTCTATATTGTAACTCTACCTTTTACTCTTTATCATACAATTTAATTGCTTTTCTGAGTTTACAGGGTATTTTTTGTTTGTTTGTTTGCTTTAATTTCTGCATTCATTAACTGGCTGTGAATGTTGTTTTTGGCTTGCTGCCTCTTTCCTGCCTCAGGGAGTATTTCTTAGTGGCTAACAGTAGGTGCTGAGTCCTGAAGTGTCGATTCAGAGCAACGGAGACAGGTGGGCCGTCAGCAGGAGTAGTAAAGTGATATGCGACCATAAATAGGAAACTGTGACAGCCTGCAGAAACAATCTATTTTTCCTTTCAAACTTCAGGCAGAACAGCTTCTAAACTCTCAAAGGCAGATTCATGTAGGAAAAAAACCCACCATAGTTTAGAAATCAATCTCTTAATTAAAGAAATTTTCCTCGGTTGTTATATGTAGGCATGTATGTAGGAACAGTTTAAAAGCAAGAGAACATGGTAAATTGCAACAATGGCTGCATTTGGCAAAAGCTTTTCCCGTCAGCCTTCCCCCACTTGGAGACAGTTGCAAATGAGATAATGTTTCTCCTTGGGTAAACAGACAGTGATTTAACATGATGATTGGAAGAACAAACTAACACAATATTATTTCCAGTATTAGTAATATTATGCTATCATTTAGGTTTTGTCATTTTTGAAGTCTGCAATTGTTCTAAATGAACTTTTTTTCCTCCCCTTTCTCCTAATTCTCACATAACTTGCATACATTACTTAACTGTCACCAGCACTGAAGGAGAGGAAAAAGAAGCTCCTCACTCCTGGTGGAAAAAAAGGGTTTTGTTTCTCTCTCTCTCTCTCTCTCAATCTCTGTTTTGTTTTGGTGTTGTGGGTTTGTTTGTTTGTTTGTTTGTTTTTTGTTTGTTTGTTTTGTTTTGTTTTTTTAGTTTTTGTTTTGTTTTGTTTTGTTGGGTTTTTTTTTAATGGCTTGTTTAAAGACATATTTAATATTTTCAGTATCTTTAAAAATATTATCGTTGTATTTTAAATCTTAAAGCATGTTCATAATTAGGACTGTGTGATTTTTATAAGTGACAAAAGAGTCAGGAAGGCTTTTTGTCTGTGCAGCCATAAGAGTTGCATGTGCCAATGACCTCTGACATACTGACAAGGTAGGCTGGATACAGAATGTAAAGAATCAAGAAAGCTGCTGTTATTCCCTTCTGCAAGAAAAATATATTTGTTTACTTGATTAAAAAATTTTTTGCTTGAAATGTTGGTTTTGTAAGACAGGCCATTACAGTCTGAAAGACAGAAAATATCTGTCCAATTTGTTTGTATGAATTTTTGGTAAGTAGGTACATTTTTGACTGTTTCAGAGGATTAATAACTACTGATACAAAGGTAACAAAATCAGTCATAAAATTCATATAAAATATTTGGGGAAACTCCCCAGGAATTTTGGTCTTCAAGTTACCAAATACTGGCAGCTCTATACCCAAATACTTCAGTGGTCCAAAGGACTACTAAAAGAGGAGAACTCTATTTTTCTTAATTACAATATTATTATTATGAATCTATGCAAAAAGTAGCCTGGTGATGTAATCCTATATCTTACATAGAGAAGAATGTGGAACATTTATGTGTTTTCTAGTGGAGATTTTTTCCTTCTAAAAGGAAATTTCTACACTGTAAATACTCTCTTGACTTAGACTAATTTTTTCTAGGTGTCTTATGTTATTTGTATTTATTTTTTGTGATCTTGTTGCTTGCTTGTTTGTTTTATTTGGTTTTATTTATTTTAGAATTGAGGAGTTGCAAATAAAATATCTAGTGCTACGTTAACAGTTGAATGTCTCATCTGAAATGATCTAAGTAACTTCTGTGACCACGCCATTCTGTGGCTGCAGGTGGCTGGCTAGAAAAGGAACAACGCATTGTGTGTACTGTGTGTAGCTTCAAGGAACATCTTGGGAGGTCTTTGGATCTTGCCATGAAATCCAGCCTGTAAAAAAAGACTAGAGCCCGTGATTATAACCTAGGGCTCCCTGGGGGTCACAAAACTGCATTTCCTAATATTCATAGTTGGCTGAAAATTAAGATTTTTCATCCAAAAATGTTTGGGGCTTTCATTTCCTGCCAGAAATATAAATATTATGCAAGACAGCAGAAGAAAAATGGAGAAGATGTGTTTTATTTAAAAATTTTAAAATATTAGGTGTTTTAATTTTATGTCACTCAAGTATTACCATCCCATGAGGAAACCCTTGGCTACATGCTTAATAAATCTTTCTGTTCACTTTATATCAAAAAGACAGCAAAATATTATATTTAAAATTTTGAAAGAAAACAGAAGGGTGCTTATAGGGCTTAATAGTGAAACAGGAGAAGGATGTTAAAGTTGTTTTACAGAGGTAAACCAGTGCAATTTCTACAACTGCATTGCTGGAGGTCTAAGACAAAAATTTGGATGAGAGGTTTTGTGGTAGAGGTAGGGGCTCAACAAATACACATTCCTTTTCCAAAGAGCTTACAATCAAACTAGAAAACAATTTGCCAAGATTAAAAGGAATAGTATGTGGTGCCATACAAATCAGTAATTTCAGAAATTTTGAAAACTGATGGTAAGTTTTTGGTCCCTGAACAGAAAAGAAATGGAAAAAACCAGGCTCCTTTTAAAAAACAAGAAGGACTATGAAGTTATGCAACATTAAACATAGACACGAACTCTGCCAAAGGCGAATCCCTGTTTCAGGTAATAAAGATACATTAACTTCTGGAGAGGGTGTTATGCAACTCACAGCCGCAAGAAAACGTGATGAGCTGTGAATTTAATAAAAAAAACTTTTAGATCATTTTTACTGAATACGTTGTCCTTAACTAGGTATTGTAACACAGTTCTTAACTTGTCAGAGAAACATTTCAAACAAATTGTGACTTATCCTTGCTTACTAGTAACAGGACAATCATTACCATCTTTGTTTAGGATGCCCTGAATTCCCTGAAGGTTGACAATAGCTTTATTGTTCTTTCTCACTCTGAATTCCTAATACACTAGGGAAAATATTTGGATTAAAAATATGACATGGAGATTACAAGTTTTCTCAGTATTTTTTATTATTTACTAAAAAGGAAAGAGTATTCCCATTATTTTACTGTCCTTTTTAAGCCTTGATTTGTCTTCTTAGATTTACTCAACTTTTCTTTCTATTTGATACATGTGGCTGGAGATAAACTTTCATCAAGACCAACTTTCTCATCTTGGTATAAAAATTTCCCCTCCCTAAAAATTTAGTTGAATTATTGCTGTAGAAGCAACTCCTACAAGATCCTGGACACTGCATTTCTCATTGGGAGAATCTATATGGTATTTTTAACATGGAATGATATTAAAACTTGATTTCTATAGACATGCTTAGGAGAAAAACCTAGGCCTAGACTTATCTCAGAATCACAGAGTAGTTGAGTTTGAAAGGGACTTCTGAAGATCATCTGGTCCAACTCCACTTCTCAAGGCTACCTAGACCCAGTTGCCCAGGCCTGTGTTCCGGCAGTTTTTGAATGTCTCCTTCCCAAGTACAGAACTTTTTACTTGTCCTTTTTGAACTTCATGCGATTCCTGTCCCATCTTTTTACCGGCAGCACCTGAATGCTGCTTTTTGCTTGAGAAAGTTTTAATCATGGCAGCTCTACAGACTGAACTCTTCTGAATATTCATAGAACATGCAAAGAATATGGGCAAATTTACCCTACCCTTAAATACAACCACAAGGCTCCAGGAGCTGTTGAAGAGAAGGCAGAGAGCCATCTCTGGACTACCATACTAGGGTATCTATTGTGATTCTGAGTATAAGGGAATGAAAAGCCCATCAAATCAATTATTTTTCAGGCCTGTCACATTTTATCTCTCTGCATAATCAATGCAGAGAAAAAGTTTTAATACTACAATAAATATAATAACTGTAATTCCTCCACAGCTATGACTATCTCACATACAGGACACAGTCTGAAAATATTTTAGTGTTTCCACTGCAAGCCAATATACAGAATCTGATTATTTTTAATTATTGATCTTTACTTAGTCTTGTGCTTTTTTCTGAAGAAAACAACAAATTCCTGATGAATTATAAGCCAATGAGAGACGTATGGTTTGGGGTGTTTTTTCTTGTTGTTCTTCGGAGTTCGTTGTTGGCTTGGGTTTCTTAAATACCTAGGAATTTCACAGAAGCCTATTTAACCTGTTTCACATATGAATTCCCTAATGACCCTTGGCATATAAAATCCAGGAGGAATGTTTCTGAAAATATTCTGAAAGTATTTGTTCCCTTGTAAATGAATATTCACTTCAGACTTCCTCATGTATTTTATTTCTTATTTCATTGAGCTATTTTTCAATGTCTGCTAAAAACTGTATCTGATACTTAGAACAATGCTGAAGACAAACTACTGTGGCCCTTTCTTACTTTAGGAAATATAATTTAATGGGAATTATGTAGAATGGATTTAAATAGAGTATGTTAAATTTGGTCCAAAGGTCTTAAAATTCCTTTGCTGGGCTAAAAATTTCCTGCAATGACAGTGGAATCTATTAAGTAAAATATGATTCCACACAAAAAAGGGACAGCACTGAGAAGTTCCAGAGAAATACACTAAATACGATTCCTAGTGATTTTTATTACATGTAAGCACAGACACCCCCAAAACATACAATTACTGAAAATTTTGTTAAATGTTGTTTAAATGTCAAAAATATAACATAGAAAATAATAAAACCAATATAAATTGTTGCGAGAGACTGAAATGTTATGGTTAATGGCTTAAACATTGTTCCTAAGGGATTTTTTGTCCATTAGGACAAAAATGTACAAAGGATCCATGGAGAGGTGATACTTTCTACTTAATCTGTCTTTTCTTTATCACTCTCTTTCTCTCTCCTTCCCCTATTTTGTAAAGTAGTTGTGGGTTTGTTTGTTTTGTGTTTTTTTTGTTGGTTTTTTTTTTGTTTGTGTTTTTTTTGTTTGTTTGTTTGTTTTGTTTTGTTTTGTTTTGTTTTGTTTTGTTTTGTTTTGTTTTTTTTGTCTGACTCTCCAACCAGCTGTATTGCTGTTGGAGAAAACCCTCAAGAAGTCAGCCTGAGACAGAATCATCTTTTGTGCCAAACAAAATCATTTGATAAAGTTACAAAGCATTGAAACCATATGAAATATTGGACATCTTTTGGTAATATCAGAGGACTGGATTTTTATATCTGGTCCTTCCTTGTGGAACTGACCTTTGATGGTTCTTCCTGCTAAAGTCAGGCAGGGAGCAGAAGAGGGCATACACTTGTTTTGGCCCAGTCACTGTGTTAAGAAACACAGCTGGTTCAGAGTTGTGCTGTAATTTGCTCTGGATAGAGGTGAAAAGAAGAGGGAGCTCTATCCCATGAGTCCTGCAGTTTAAGTGTTACATCCTTTTCTGAGCTGTGACTAAAAGTACAAATTAGTACACTGAGTATAGAATAACTGAAGAAAACTGAAGTGATGGACAGTTTTATTGCATATATCAGACCGGTCTTGAGTCTCTAGATATAAAAATTTGAATTCATCTCTTGGGGGGATGGACTGGTATATCTTGAAATTTAATTTGTACAGTCTAGAAATTTGTAGGGTCTATATAATATTTTGTCTGATTGTAGAAAATCTGTTTCTTTTGTGCCAGAAGCATACTGGTGCACTCAATCATACTTGAACCTGAAGATCTGGGACAGCCTTAGCAGAAAAAATGCAAAAGAGAAACATGACACGAGGTCAGTTCTGACAGCTTAAAACTCTGGTATGTGGAAAACCAATGAGATCATATGATTTCTCAGAACATGCAATGGGTTATAGGAGAATACAGCCTGCAGGCACACTCTTTGGATATATGCCCAAGACAGACAACAGCATATGTTCAAGCACAGGGACATCAGAGTCGTGGAATAGAAAATAGCTGCATGCTTATCATGAGACGTGGGAAAGCAGACAGTGACCTGCTCTCCCTGGAGGTATTTCCAGGGCCTGGTGCTTGTTATTAGGTGATACTTGTGTTTGGTACTAGACTTCCTATGCCATTGACATATGGAATGGAATATACAAGAGAAGTATTGGATCACCTTCAAGCAGCAAGTACTCCCATCCAGTAAACACTGAGAAACGTTAAGGACTAATAAATTGTCTTGATGGATAAGCACAAAATGGTAGGATTGATGGTCATGTAATTGTGATTCATTTGAGGAAATGCTTGGTGACTAATGGCCCTCAAACACCTACATCCATCTGTGCATTGCAGTTGATGTTATCTAATTGTGTAGGATGGAAAATTCAATGTTTTTAAGATGTGCTGGGAGATCTTCCTTTTGCTTTGTATTTGAATTCCTTGTTTAGGTGTAAATCTTTACTCAGCAGAAACATGAGAATGTCCATAAGAGAAATATTGATGGTTTTTCTTTTTGGTTTTATACTCTTAAAGAACAGTATTTTAGCCTAAGAGCATACCTGGCCTCTTCCTCTTGCACTCAAACACATAAAGCTAGGGCTGATAAAGCAATGCATTTATCTCAAAAGGACAGACTTGCAAAAGGAGTCAGGCAACACCAACAGCAAAATACAGGGATAAAGTTCTGCTTCTGGTACAGAGGTAGAGCTGCGTGTCTGAGAGGGGGTTTCTCGATGATCAGTAACCCAAAAAGCAAATCATCTTCAGCTACAAATTCTCATGTACATACTGTTTCTTAGTTCTGTCTAAAATTAAATTTCTGCACTATGGAAAAATGGAAAGAACAATTAGTTGTCTGTCTATGCCTCACTGCACTACTTCTTGAACATTCCACAGGTTTTGGGGGCCAGAAGAGGAAGCAGTGAAACATGTATTTGAGGATTTCAGTCACTCAAATGGGATGTAGACTTGGGTTTTTTAATCTAGGTTTCTGAACCAAGTTTATAATATACTGTCAATGTACCTGCTGTCCATAAGCCACCAGTTGTGCACAGTGCCTAAAAACTCCCTAGTAGGAGATAAAACCTTCTTTTGGGGAAGACAGACCACACATATGCTTTGAGCAATCCTAATTCAATTACTCAGTGGTGTGATACAAATTCACATTTCCCCCCTCACCTAAGAAAGATCTTTAGCTACAGGAACTGCTAAGAAGCTCCACAGGATGTACTCTTAACCCAATCTGTTAAAGTGCACTACTTGTGTGGCATAATTAAAAAGACTTGTGAACCTGTCTCTCAAACTAAGCAAAAGCTTGGAGTGCTTATCTGGAACTCTTTACAGAGACTACAGAGGTACCGGTCTCTGAGCTAGGAGGGTAAAAATATACATTAAGTATTGTTCATGCTTTCAATATTTTCTTTCAATATTTCCTGTAAAATATTGTGTTATATTTAGCTGAAAATAACTGGTCTTTTTTATTACCACTGTGAGTGAATATATTGTTTGCTAGGTGCATTCAATGAGTTCATCAGTACAGTAAGCTGAACAGAATTCAGACTAATTTTGAGATGGCTGTTTAATATGAAAGTTATCAATTGTCTGGGTGAAAGGAATACACTAACAAAAAGAGAAGTTTTGCTTCCCTACCACACTGGAACCCTTTTCTACTGCTTAGCAACGGATAAGATGCCACTTATTTTGAGACAGGAAACAGAAACAGCAAGAAAGCTGCACACAAAGCTGGTATCACTGCAAGTGTCCTGTACAGCTCATTGGTGCATGGAGATTTGGCCTATAATGAAGTTATTTGCATTCACATGCAGGCCCGGCTGTGTGGACATCAGTCCAGACTCTGGGAGCTGTTGTTTCACTGAGTCAAAAGAAATTTGCACATGAAAGCCACATCCGCACTACTTAACGCTGCAGCTCACTCAGGATTGCCTTCCTTTTAGACCAAAGCAAATCTAAACTGTATGATTAAATCTTCAGAGGATTTATTTTATTTCTTGTGGATAGCTGCTAGACCTGAGAAACTGTGAACAAACTACGCAAAAAAGAATTTGAGGTGTTACCCACTCTGAATCTCATCTCCTTGACAGTAGAGCCACATAACTGCAGAATTTTTTTTTCCAAGTCTCCCCAGCCAGGTTTTCTGCCAGTTGGCAAGGTGAAGGCATTCATCTTTTCAATATCTCCCATGCCTCTCCAATTTAACTGCAAGCTTTATTCTTATGTGCAACTAAGATTGAAAGGAACAGGCATGCCCGGTGTTAAAGACTGATTGCATTAAATCGAAAAAAACTAAAACTTGTGACACTGGCAGATTGATAATCCAAAATTAAAACTTATACTGGAAGTTAACTCTGGACCATAACATAAATAAGGCTAATTGGCCACATGGTCATTTTTTTTTCCCATCAGCACAGATGCACAAAGTACCATTTATGGTTTCTCAGTTTTAAAAATACATTAGTGATTCTCCACAGGTCCTGACACTGATATAATAATTCACGCTTGATATGGAGGTCAACCTGCCACCATTGTTTTTCTGATGTAAATTTATTTTCTCTCTCAATTAATTAATTAATTAATTAATTAAACAAATAAATAGAATAGAAGAAAAAGCCTCAGTGTTAGCAATGTCTGGGGAATTCAGTCACAAAGTCTTTGGCTTATTCACCAGTTACAGTCCCAGCACTGACAGTGCATATTTCTTTATAGGATCCTGTTAATGCACTTCAATCCTGACCTAAAACAACCTTTATGGCTGACAGGATAGTTTAATTTTCATGCCCATTCAATCTTTGGCCTCTGCATTAAGACTGCCAACAAGGGTGCAAATTAACACCAATTATTCTGATGTTTTATGTACTGGGCTGAGAGCACTAACTCGTTTTACACAGGCCATCACCCAGCTGTCAGATGTTAATGACTTTTGGTTACTTCTGTCCTGCTTCAGATTCATCTGAGTAGCTCAGAGTTGAAAGGATCTCTGTTTCATTAATAAGAAACTGACCTGTACAACCCTCTTATCATTCCCTTTCACAAATTCAAGTGTAAATGTTTATTTTCCCATTAAATAATAAAAAAACCCCTAGCCTGTTGCAAACTCAGTGTATTTATGCCAGTATAGAATTTAACCTAGTCATGTCAGCTGTTTTAGGCATGGGCAGAATTTGGTGTCTCAAAGCTGGTCAAATAAAGGAATATATATATATATATGTTCATAATTTTATTTCATTATATGTTCAGATGTTTTATTTTGAACACTTGTCATTTAAAAATACACTAGTATAACAACTGAATATTATGTCATTATTTCTTCGCATGGAAGAATAATAAAAGTATTTGTTAGCAAAAATGGATTTATTTCACATTTACTATGGAAATTATTGTTTTATGATATTATTTGCTAACACTACTCAGTCAGTGTTGTGTTGTGTTGTGTGAATATACCTTTTGTGTGGATATACCTTTCTTGTACCTTACAGCATGGGTGGCTTCAAGATGCCCTTTCCTTATAACTACTATTAACAAGGACGATCTCTGTCCACAATAGTCTCTGAAAACAATGATAGAAGTGCAGTTTGTGGGCTACCATTTCTGAGATATCCCTCCTTCAGTTATGTGACAGAGGCTTAGTTTTGCAGTCTGCCAACTTATTATCTAATAAAGTTATAATACCTGTTGAGCACAGTGTCAAGGTGTGGGAATGATGAGTAACAGTACAAAATGTACAGCACTGCACGGCATTCAGCCATATAAAAGTCAAGGCAAAAAGAGAAGATGAAGAGGTTTCTAAAGGCACTGTACATTCACTTGGGACTTACCTATCTTCAAAATGTTCTATTATTTTAGGATTTTAGGAAGGTAAGCAATGTGTTCAGTGACAGTTAGGACCTAGCTGAGAGAAAGTGTCTGAGCTCAGTGACTGTATGTACTGAGCTCCTTTACTCCAGAGAGCGAGACACTGCAACAGTCTAAGTTTTAAAGGGAGCTTACTCTGCTTGCTATACCTATAGCTGGGAACATGAGAAACAGGAGTTCAAATCGAAGGGAAGGTTAATTTATACTTCAGAAAATGCTCTCAGCAGGCATTTTTAAGAACACTTTAGAAAGGCTGTATCAGGAAGGTAAGGATCACCCTAGATTAACTGAATGTAGATTCAGTTACCTGTCTTAGAAAGTTAGATTTAACAAGATATACTTTTGAGTTGCCTAAATTCCATTATTTTGTCAGCTGACTATAATAAATCAGGTAATATAACATTGCTCACAGTATTATCTGTCTGCAGACAATGTTTGACATCCAGCTGCATGACACATCTCTTTAAGCGCGTTCTAACTTAAATGTAGTTGCTAGAGAAGATAACCTTGTAAAACAAACAGGATTTGTCTCTAAATTTGAGGTGCTTATTTCCAGAACTTACTGATTTGAATGTGGGTGTGTGTCACAGGAGCCATGACTACTGCCTCTTTCAAAACCTCCCAGAAAATCACTGTGGTTGATTTCTTAGAGGTATGTGTTACTCCATAGACTTGGGCTGAAGGGATTCCCACTGGGATGAAAACTTTTATAATACTTTGCTATTCATCTTATATCCATATCTGAGGAGAAAGGCTTAAAGTGATGCTGTTGGTCATTCACCATATTAAACCTTAAGGACTGACAGAGGTCTCTTCTTATCCCACCTCATGCAGAAAATAGTCTCTTAAGACTAAAACGTTGAGCTAAAACTGGGTGAATATGCTTCAGGCTCCACATGGTAAATTTGCTTGGCACTAATGCAGTATCTGCAGTAACTAAAGGACACGTTTGAACGCAAGAAAATGCTGAAATATTTTAACTGCCACTGATTAATTTAGATTTTATTAAATGAGGTATGTAGGCAAAATAATTACCATTGGATTGTTCAAATCTTATTTATTGAAGATTAACTGTCCCATAGATGAAAAAGTTTTGTAAAACAAGTAATAATAGTGCTTAAACAGTTTTTATATACACACACACCCCTTCCCTTGCACTGCATCAAAGCACTTATGGCTGCAGAAGAATGCAGCATACAGTTTTGCTGTGTATAGAAATTGAGAAAGAAAATATAGACTAAAAATTAGCAATTACATTTCAGTCATTAAACTGTTCTGCTGTCCTTACTCCTTCCTTTTTATCTACTGCAGCTTTTTAAGATTTTGAGGAAAGTATTGTAAGAAAAACTTAATAAATAAAATTAGTGGTGCTGCCCAGTGATGTACTACAATATATTTGTAGAATTCATGGTATTGCTCTTGATAACAACTCCACAGCTGTGATACAAGCTTCCTGACTTGCTCCAGTATAAGGAGACATGATAAAAGCCCTTTTCACTGTTTTCAGCACTTCAGACTTCAAAGTATAAGATTTAGTTATGGAGTCACCTTAAGCAGATACAATGCAAAGCTATGTTACATTAACATTAATGTGGCATAATGTAGTTATTTGCAAAAATATAATTAGTATTCAGCCTGATGGTCTCCACTGTCTTCCTCGTATAACCACAAGCACCTTTTCAAATGTGAATGTAGTCATTTTTTATGCTGCTGTTCCTCATAAGTATAATAATGCACAGGACAGCAAAAAGTAACTCAGCACTCCTTGAAATGTTTCTAAAGAAAATGGGGACATTAATAATCATTATTTTTGATCATCCAAAGTCTCCAGTATGTAAAAAGGTTGCTTATTTAGAACCAAAGCACTGTGGAGGTTGAATTTTTACATGCAGCAGGAGGGGGCAATGTGGATATTGCAAACCCTTTTTAACTTAAGAGGTCAAGTTTATCATTAGTAATATTTTGTATTGCAGCTGGATCTGAGCATTTCCAAGTCAAAGAGCTTCTTTTAGCGACTGTGTGGGGTAAGAGTACAAGAAAGCTCTTACCCAAAAAGAATAGGAAAATATACAAGAGAGTAAACATTAGACAGTAGAAAACATTTAAATTGTATGAGCAGAAAGTGCCACTAAAAATTTAATTCCAGTTTTCTTGTCTTTGCTGCAGCCACAACTAGACTTTGTCCCTAATAAACTCAGTCATCTCTATCCTGAATCCATGCCAACCCAGAAATCTATTTTTATGATTTTTTTGGTACTTTTAATGAAGCATGCTTTTGCATGCTTTTTACAGCCAGATATAATTATCATCTGGATTTTTCCATTTAAAAATTTTGTTTGGAATATTTAAGCATACCGACTGTTTTGTAGGCTTAGAGAGTCTTATCTGAATCTCTAACTGTTCTTTACTTTGTTTTTGAGCTTTCAGCAATAAATCCCATAAATCTGTTAGGTCTTTCCAACGCTTTAGTAAAATAAATAATGATTTAGATCAAGGTTCAACAGAAAATTTCATGTAGCTGTATGATTATGAAGCTTTTGTTAAAGTTTTACAACGTGAGTCTTTGCTTAAACTCTGTTTAGAGACTGGGAAACCCTTTTTCAAGATGGATAGTATGATAGACAGCCGAGAGCTGGAGTTAAAGTATATGTGTTGGAGGGTAATGATGCTTTACCAGAATGAGACCTCTTCAGGGTTTTTTGGTAATATAAGCAAAGAAATTGCACAGTTCACCATCATTTTTTCAGAGTTAAAAGGCATTGGAAGCAATAGTGTTAAGGACAGCTAATAAAACAGTGAGCATTATCACTGTCTATCAGAAAACTTGGAGGCTTTTTTCCTTCTTTAGGTTTGCTACAATAAATGCATGTGATGTACAGAAGCCCACTATATAGCAAAAAGAAAATATTTACTTATCATAGCAATACTGGAAACTGTTGTAATGGATTACACGAATAATTCAGAAGGAATTTGCAAGAGTACTTAATAAGAAGTAAATCTAATAGCCCATCCAAAACTGGTCCACAGAAATTTCAGAATTTTAACTAAGGTTTAAATCCAGCCAGAGACCATGAATGAATTTTCCCATTTGCAGTTATGCAAGATGTTGATATGGAGATAATGACTCTGATACTGATTCAGTACCCTGTTTGTTATTGTATTGGGTCTTGCTGAGGTGGAATTAATTTTCCCCACAGCCCTCACAGCCCTCACAGCACTGTGCCCTGCAATGGTATCTAGAGAGGTGTTAACGACACATCAGGGCTTTGGCTACTGGTAAACAGTGCTCACATAGCATCAAGGCTATGTCTCCAACATTCCTTTCTTAACCAACAGACTGGATGTGAGCAAGATCTTGGGAGAAGGCATGATCAGTACACTGGACCCAAATGGACTGAAGGGATGTTCCAAAGCACATGACTTCAGTTCTTATACAAAAATCAAGGGAAAAGACAAAGAGGGAGGAGCGTTATTTATTATAGCCAGCAACTACAATGCATACGGAAACCCTGCTTCCCAGGGAGGGGCTGGACATGGCCTGATCATGAGAAGTAGAGAACAAATATTTTGTTTTCCTATGCTTCCATACACAAGCATCTTCTTTTGCTTTATTAAACTGACTTTTTCTTGACCTAAATCTTTTGGGTTTTCATTTTTTCTCTTATTTTAACTAGCCCCTCATTCTGAGGAGCAGGGTAGTTATATTGGTGTAGTGTGCACCTGGCATACAGCCAAGGTCAGCCGACATTTATTAAGCTAAAAAAGAATACAGTATTTATATTACTTTGAATATTGGAGAAATGAATGAAGGTATATTCAGATCCCTAGGACTTTAACTTTACTGAAGATTATCAGAAAGGGTATATTTCCAAAATAAAAATTATCAGGATCGCTTTTTTCTGTTTATGATTGCTTTTAAAGCAATAAAATTATTTGGCCTTGTATGTCAGCTGAACTCTATTTCATTTCAGAAACCTTGTGTCCAAGATGTTAACATGGAAACTTGCTGGAAAATGGACTTCGACACTGAAGAGAGAGAAATCTCTTTTACTTTTTTATTTCCTTTCAGTAAGTGTAAAGCTTCTGTAATTTTTGTGTTTACATTGTTTTAATCTAATACTTCCTCTCACCATAGGAACATCTGAAAAAAAATTCAGGGGAAATTAAAACTGATTAAAAAAGTGTCTGGCTCAAAAACTAGTTTTGATCTCTGCAATTTAAAAACCCAAAAAGAAAAATGTGAAGAGACGTTTCCCTTTTACACAACTGTGAAGTGTTTGTAAGAGTGCATGAATATGCTGTAGCACAGTGTCCAAAAACTGAGTAATGGCACCACCTGGACACTCAAGGCTGACTCATGTGTATGGCATTTCTTGCTTCCATTGGAAGGAAAACATCTCTCCTAAGTACAGAAAGTACTGTTTCTAACTCAGGAAGGGAATGACATTGCCTTGACCTATTATCCAGCTGCCCAGAGAGTAGTTCACACACAGGTCTGAGACTGTTCTCCCAACCAAAAGGAAGCTTTAGATGAATTGCTCATTCATCATTCCAACATCATTAAATCAAGCTCTTCCTCTGTGTTGTTGCTTTGTTACTCCTCAGTACTAGCAAAGAAGCCAAGCTTAGCTAAGGCTAAAACAAACAAGATAACTTTGTACTCCAACCTGTTGTTCAGTTAGCTTTCAATACTTATCTGTCTTACGGTAAGATCCTGACTGGAGTTAGATGAATAGAGTATGTGTTAAATTTTAAGGCTCATGTGTCCATCTCAGACTGAAAGGGATCTGTGCTATCTTTTTCCCTTCTGCTCTGTTTTATCTAGTACTTTTTTTTTCATGCACAAGAATTCAGGGTATAATCAATCCACATACTAAGAAAAGTACACAGAAAGGAGATGCTCAAAAAACCCCACTCCAAAAAAGTAACACAAAAAACCCAAGTGTTCTATATTCTATGCAGTAGAGGAAGACCTCTATATGTACAGCTGCAGGTCTCAACATTCACACCAAAGATATCACTCTATCTTGTAATTTTATTCCTCCAAAATTGAGCAAGAATCAATTAATGAGGAAGCCACTTTAGGAGCTGAGCTGAAGATCTCATGAATAGTGTAATAAAAATGCAGTAAGCTATTCATGTGCTTTAGATTTGAACATTTGGACATTTAAATGGGATATGTATTAACTTAAAAATGAAGTAGAATATTTGGTTTTATTTTTTTCTGGTCTGTCTGGCTCATAAATGTCTCAAAGAGTCCAATTGCTTATATAAATTTTGTTTTCTGCTCCTGGCTAATGTCAAGTTTCACAATGTCATATAAGAACAAAAACTATAACTCTCAAGATACAAAAAGTTTCTTCAAGTAATGAACAAAAGATGGTATCAGTTTTCTTTGGAAATTATCACTTTCTTTTTTTTTTTTCTCTTTAAAAAATTGATTGACTCTACTGTGTCAGTAACATGCATTTTCCTTTTGCAAACTGATTTAATATACTTTTCCATTTTAACAAAATAAAAAGTACAAATGTCCATTAACACATTTCAATCATCACTTAGGTTAGTGCTGGGGGAGGGCGATTTCACTTGTAGCAATAGAACATGTCCCAGCTTTTTTTTCACTGAAATAGGAATGAAATTTTCCTCATATAGAAAGAAAATTTTCCCTACCTATTGTAGAAGAAGGTTATTCCCTTTATATACATTGACTATCTGTGATTCATGTGAATAGGTTTTTACTCATTCATAAGTAGATTGAGAAGAAATTTTTCTGAATGTGTAATTAAGAGGAATAGATATTTGTACATTGGGTTGTAAGTGGCCTATCAGCATCATCTTGGGTTTTTTCCCACAGAAGCAATTCTATGACAGTGAAACTTCTTTAGACATTAATGGTGTTTCCATATTTGTGGTTCTGTCATTCTGCGACACAATGGTTAAACTGAATATCTGAATACTGCTTCCAAGCAAAGGTCCTTTATTACCTTGCAGTCTATGAAACTAACAAAACTTAGAGTTGGATGATCTATTTTTCTTGTTCCTTTTTTGTTCTTTAAAATACATTATTTTATTTTTATGACTTCTCCTCTTCATTTTTCATTACTTAAATTTTATTTATATCACTCCAGCCTTCCTCCATACATTTCCACTTCACTTTTTGTCAAAATGTTCCTTAATCTTCTGTCTCTTTACCTATGAATGTATGACCTTAGCCTGTTCCTCCATTTCTTTTTATCTCTAATAATTCCATAAAATCATTTTGTAGATGATTCATTTACTTTTCACTATCCAAAGGAATCTATTTTTCCTGGTACCCTTATATTGATTTTCTCACATCTACGATTCCAAAGAAAGAATTCCCTCCTTATGTTATGTTCAAAATCTCAAGACCTATAAAATATCTGTTTGAAATTATCCTCCTCCTTCTTCTCATTTTCCTTTCCCTCATCCAGATTATCATCTAGTTAAAAACATCTTTGGACTGTGCATAAACCATTACTTCATCTATTTTCTGCTAGTTAATCCTCTAATTACATCTTCTTTCACATCCATTCCATACAGTTTATTACATGTCATCTACACAATACTCTGTACAAGTTTTTCTATCAGCTTTCATGTACTGCTCTCTTTCAATTGTATTCAGGGAGAAAGAAGTTCATGAGTTGTATTGTGTGGCAGGAACACAAGTCAGCCTTAGATAAGAAAAGTATTCTCCTAGTTTTTACTCCCCTTCCTGGTTATTACCAGACTGAGATTCCTACAGCAGACAATGTTGAGCAGTTTGGGAGGGAAGATGTAACAATAACTTTAGGGGTACATTTGGAAGAAGCAGGATCTCTCCTTCAGCAAACTCAGAGTTCAGACAACCTCTGGGATTATGGAACTCTAATATCTCACAAAGGAATAAGAAATCTAGTTTTTGGAAGACTGTATCCTGTGGTTGTGAGAGGCAGAAGATCTAAAATGGACTGCTTCAGTAAGGGTTTTTTTATCATGATCTTTCAGGCACCCAAAATCAAGCCTCCTCTTCCCAGTAGGAAGTTATATCACACTTGGTGGAAAAAAAATTAAATTAAAAAAAATTATATTTTTATAAATAAATAAATAAATAAATAAATATAAAATCTCTAGAGCCTAAGCCTTAAAGCTGTGTTCCTGGATTTCTCTCTGTAAGGATATATTTTTTCCTTTTGTCTTTATTTCTGAATATAATTTAGCTGACATTACTAACCCAGACTGACCTAATCTCAAAAACTAAAATGTTGGATATGCAGGATCCACATAATAATTAATAGATATTTAAGCAAGGAGTACAGGCTATGGTATTTTGACTGCATTGTCTCTGGTAACAGTAATTGCATTCAAGTGTGTCAGCTTATGTTATGCCCAACATAACATTCATTCTCAGTGAGAAGGCTGCATTTTTTTAAAATGGGAAAGCCTCTCAGTGAAAGGAAAGTGCTCTCAAAGGTTTCAGCTGGCAGTAGTGCTCCACCACAGCAGCTCAGTGTGTGTCGGTTGATCACCTCACTGACAGCCAGGCTACATGTCCAAAATACCACAGTTTTCTCATCTGCTAGTAAAAGCTATTTCCTTCCACCTCTATCCTCTGACACTTGTAGTCTAAACCCTGTTAAAATAGAGGCTAATTCTTGGCACTCAGAAGCTGTAGAAATAGCCTGTGGTTTTAATAGGCAAGTAGCCCATGATTTAACTACTGTAGATGAAAAAATATTGTGTGCCTGGATGAGTGCAACCCATTCATTGGTTAGTAGACGCACAAGCCTTCAGAGAGAATTGGGTATCTGCCTGATGCCCCAGCTGCTGGAGCTCACATAAGAATCTGTGTGTTAGCTGACAGATGCAAAAAAACTCACGTAGGTAGATGTACAACTCCCTGCTAAAACTGCTCTGCAGCATAGGTTTGTGTGACTTATTAATTACAGTACACAGATTCTGTTCTGTT
This sequence comes from Hirundo rustica, assembly GCF_015227805.2. Taxonomy (NCBI): domain Eukaryota; kingdom Metazoa; phylum Chordata; class Aves; order Passeriformes; family Hirundinidae; genus Hirundo; species Hirundo rustica. The sequence goes on from NC_053455.1 coordinate 37,102,047, forward strand.
TACGAGTGATTAGTTTCAGACAGGGCTACAGACAGGCAAGCATGCTGGACCCAAATCTCTCACACGCTGGGTTAGCTTGGCACACTCTGCAAAGTGCTTCACTCCTCACAATAACTGTGACCTAGCTCATGTTTGCTGTCAGAAGTGCGCAGGTCGTGAGTGAACACCTGCATTCAGCTTTTTCCTTCCATAAAAGTAATGAAAAAACTCTAAGCTTCGGTTACTTGTCATAGTGCTGAGGGGCTCAAAGCAATTCAGGAACATCAGTTTAGACAGTAACGGCTGTCACTGCCAGTTCTGTTAAACACGCCCCGTTGCAAGCAGCTGGCACTAAACATCACTATACCCTGACTGAGGTAGAAAATGTGGCCTAGAGCTACATTATAAAGACAAACATTTTCATATAAAGGAAAGCTTAATCATGAGAGTAGAATCTGGACTGTGAGTGTGTTATTTTTTTTCATCTTAGTACTAAAAGGAAATTGTAAGATTTTTACATTCAGTAATGTAAAGTATGATTATTATTTCAAAATGAAATGTGAAAGCAATAGAAGTAAGAAGCAACATATTCTAAACACAAGATCCAGAGACTTAGAGTTATGCAGTGTTCTGCTACTAACAGAACCTATTACTTTATATAAGGCATTTCACTCAAGTATCTAAATGTAAAGTATATTTAATGCTATTTCCCAATGGCATAATATCAGAGTTCTCTTTTTAATATCTGTGGTAATAACCATGTAAGCTCTCCTCAGCTTTGATAACTCAATGAAATAGTAAAGGAAAATTTTTAGAAATTAAGGTTTAGGAGGAAATGTAATTTCAGGAAGAGCAAGCAAGTCTGTAAATCTAAATTAATCCTAATATATAAGCTTATAGTTTTGATATAGAGTATCTAGTAATGCAAAATTAAATAAAATAATCATATATATGTTAATTACAAAACTTTTTTTCATATTTTGAAAATATGGTCCTATCATGGTTTAGGAGCGATAGCTCCCTATTTAATACTCCCACTACAAAGAAAACCACAAACTGCTCCCCTCCCCATCCTCTGAGAGAAAAAATGCAGAGCTCATGGGTTGAGATAAGCGTAACTTACTGTAAACAGCAATGTGATAAGAAAAACAGCAGTAAAGGCAACAATACTGTACACAAAAATGTACAAAAGGACAGGGTGATTGACTAGCAAAATACTTACTTGGACCCTCTGGCAACAACATACAATGGCTGACGTGTTTCCCCCTCCCACCATGCTTTTCTTAACCCCAAGTCATGCACCTCCCCGCAGAAGCAGAAGTCCCTTACTCTTGCCCCCCAGGAATGATGCACCTGGTATAGAACAACAACTTGGACATGCCCATATGGCTCTGCCTTCTTATGGCTACAGCAAAAATTTGACTCTGTCCTGACTGAAACCAGGACAAGTCCAATGAGCAAAAAGTACACAATTATTTTAACTTTCATGCTTCATTTCTTCACAAATATAGGTATGTGTCGACACACATTTGCAAATATAAATCTAGGCTTTCAAGTAATTTCTTATTACCTTAAGAAACTATTCTTCTGTTCAGTCTAATTTTTTTTTAAAGAACACTGATTAATATAGCCAGTGGAGAATCAAACAGATTTAGCTCCTTGCAAAAGAATTGCTATAACCAATATCTTTGTCAAGTTCTCTCTGCTGCTGCTTCAGCTGTCAAAGTCAGTGGTGCACTGCAGCATTGAAGGTAATTTCCATTTTGTTGTAAAAGCTGTTTTTCTCAATTTTTTGGCTTCTTTGTGTTTTGCCATTTTTATCTTTCTGCTTGCCTCCTATCCATCTAATACCACTCAGATGTCATTGGCACACTCACGTATACCACACCCCGGTGATTCCTATCCACCTATATGACATGCCTATAGCACAAATGCTGATGATGCATTATATGTCCAGCAATTTTTGTCACAGTGACATTCCTCAACAAAGTACTGCCTAGGGGCAGCTGCTGGTTCAGAGTCACTCTCTTATGCAGCAATTACTCAGTTTGATTATATGTTGATGATAAGCTATTAAGAACCACTCACGCAGAACTTTTTATTTACCAACAATCATGACATTCTTTTTTCTTTCTGCCATCTAAAAATCTAATTGAGAACAAAAAAAAAAAGCCTAAAACAAGCAAATAAACAAAATCCAAACAAAAAGATAAAGCAAAACAAAAATTCTGACAGGTTCTCAAAGTACTTGGGTTAGTTAATCGATGTAAATATATCTATATTAGCCAAAGTGTTTCAAAGACATGCTTAGACAAAATGAAAGAGGGAAAGAGAGAAAACAGCTGTATTCAGAAAGTTAGATTCTCTAAATAGCTTGTTTCTTGTGTTTTAAAATTAATTTGCAAAAGGAAGGATGATAGAATGCATGCAAATCTTATATGGATGTATTAGCAAGATATCAAAGAAACTAAACAGAATTCTGGTGGGCAAGGTAAAACTTAAAAACAGACCAAAAAACCCCCTCAGTTATTTAACTATTACCACTCTATAAAAATAAAGAGAGAGTGACAAAGGAAAATGCTACAGAGCTATAAAGTTATCTCATATTTAAATCTGCCTATATTAGAGATATTTCAGAAAGGAAGGGCCATAACATTGTCAAATAAATTTCAGCTCTATGGCACTAAATAAAACTCAGGGCTTAGTAGCCATTCAATAGGCAATCAAACATGAAATTAATGTAAAGAGATATTTGTTCTCGAGTGAAGTAAATTAGTAAGACCTTAAAAGTTGCTGGTTTATTGTGAGCCACTTCAAGCTAATAATTGTCAATAAACCTGCCTTTTAAAAAAATAAGCATATATCATTAGGTATTCAGATGCATAAAGTTCTTCCAGTCATAGTAAAATGCCCTGGTTGTTTAATCTGTAATCCATTGTCTTGATAAAAATGAGTTCTCATTATAGGCTAAAATCTCAGTGTTATGTGTTGAACAATACATGAGGTAAAATACAAGACTTTTTGCAGAGCTTATTATTTTATGTTGGAATTTCATGGCTCCTGAAAGAGAAACAAGGCAGAGAGCAACCACACAATCAATAGCCTCTTGAAATGGCAAAGTAAAGTAATAACAGTAACAATAACAACTATTATAATAATAGATGGTTAATTAATAATAATAATAGCTATTATAATAATAGAAAGAGTGCCATTTGAATGAAGTAACTTTCATGTGTATGTCTATTTGAATTAAAGCTAATTGGCTCAGTAAAGGTGCAAATCAGTTCCTTAATTGTGTTATTGTGCAGTGCAGCAAATTTGAGGAAGATTACACAAACAAAAGAAATATCTGAAGGCTGGACATTGCAAGGTTAATTCCAAGGGTCTGAGAGTGATTTTATTCTTGAGTCCCAAACCTATGAAACAAAGTGATCCTGAATTGAAGGCCATAGTTACCACTTCTTTTATAGATATTTACAGAAGCCATTCATAAAATACTTCAGCTTTCAGGTAAGCCATTTTGCCATCCAAACATCAGTAGCTGCTTTGATTTCCCCTGTCCTATTCGTAGTCTGATTACAAGACAGACTAGCTGCTCTGCCAAGTGGAATAAAAGAAAACCATTAGTGAAATGTCACTCTGACCCCTTTCAAAGAATCAAAGACTTTTCAAAGAATCAGGTCTCCAAGTAAATCCTAAGATGCTCAGCTTTTGATTAAAGCAGTTTTCTTCCTCCTCTTGAAAGAGTTGGAGCCGTAGCAGAAATAATGAACTGCTCCTGCTTCTGTGCATCAGCAGGATACAGTAGTTTTGAGCTGGATACTGTCAGTAGAAATGTACTGATTATAAAAAATTTATCAGCCAATACAATGTTCTTTTCTATTTATATATGTATATGGATGCATATTAACAGACCACAGAGAGAAGAAAACCAGACCACATAAAGTCATACAGTATCACAGGTGGATTATATGTAAAGGAAATACTTGATATATTTATGGAATTCATTGTAGAACCATAAGGATAGAGCACTTTTCCAAATGATTAGAAATCAATGGGGTTTACAGATTCAGCTGCAGGTACATTTTTTTTTTTTTCTCACTATAAAAATATGGGAAAACCCCCCACATTTACATCTAACATTAGAGATTTTAAATGAGACAGAAATCTTTTCTATAGTTCTAGAAACTAGAAGAATTAAAATCAGAATACTCTAAATTTAGAATTATATTACCAAATTTTTTCTTTATACAGGAGAAAATTAGCAAAGGGTTTTTTTAGGTGTCTGTTCTTCATTTCTTTAATTTACTATTTAATAATGCATGCAGTCAGATTAATTACAGCTTATAATAATTTTCTAAATTAATTACATATTTTTTAAGTTAAAATTGCTTAAAAATCTGATTGATTGTCTATTTTAATAAACTTGTAGTTTATTGGCTTCCTATTTTTCTCAAGTTTATGTGGGAAAAATACCTAATATGGAATATGAAAGGAAATTTCATAAAACTTAATAATTTTTTAAAAATCCCATAAATTTAAATGGGGATTTGGTATTTTAATCCTGAAAAAAAAAATGGAAGATTGATATAAATAATAACAAAATGCTAATTTCTTATGCACTACTTTTAGTTCAAGTTAAGCTAAATTATATAAAACAAGACTTGGGAATAGCTTTTGGATTGTTTTGGAATATGAGTAGATAACTCAGTAGTAAAATGATCAGCAGGCTCTTTAAAGACTTTTTACCTTCTGCATGATTTCTTGGCCTATAGAGAAGTATCCAAGATTTCCAGTATTGCCTGCTTCAGCAGCCCCATGAGCGGTGACCTCTCGTTGCTGCTCCTCCACATTGACGTTCTGTAGGCAGGCATACGCTGCTGAGCCAACAGGCTCTGGAGAACCTGATGGTTCTCTCATGGAGGCACAACAGGGGAAAACTACAGCCAGTGCTCAGATAGATAGAGTGAAAAAGGATAGGCTTGGCACAAAGTTATGCACAACTCACTGAACTGCGACCTCTCATCTCAGGCAATACTACTTTGTTGGGGAAAATGCGGGAATTTTACTAAATGGACTTTATACCATCATGAATACACAATAAATATTTTCAGAGCATAAATATCTGACAGGCTATCTCAAATATTAATTTCTGCTGTAAGAAGGAAGACATATAATCTTCCAAGATTTTTCATCAATATAGTTTAACATTATATTTGATATTTCAAGCTGTTCTTTGCAAGAAAATGCTTGGAATTGTGACAAAATACTTGTTTAAGAAAAAGGTCATCAAGCTACACTACAATGAAGAAATCATCTACTTGATAAAATTCATCTTCAAAGAGTTTTGAAGCAGAACTATCTAAATATAATTTTTAAAAAATAATAATAACAAAAAAGAGTAGCTTACTCCGACTGTAATTTGTACCACCTTTTCTATGGCTAATAGAATGTAAAATGAAAAATATAGCATAGTGATGCAGAAATTTCCGTGTATAGCTTCTCCAGGTAAAATCTTTCCTTAAAACTTAAATACATTATCTTTAGCTTTATGTCATGCTAGATTGACAGTGAATATCAATTTTTAGGGTAGTAAAACTGAAACTCAGCCTATCCTCAGGACTCTAGTCAGCTGTCTTGCTGCCAGTAACTACAACTTATGGAAATAATCACTTGGAAGTTTCATGTGTAGGAGCAAACATTTTTAAAGTTATTGCTTCTACTATATTAGAAAACTACTAAGAAGCATAGAATTTGCATGCAGTGCAATACAGCTAATGCTTGTTCCTTGTACTCTGCAGTTCAGCTTTCTTAAAAATGGTTTTTTTCCTAAACTTCAGCATTTTGGAAAGGAGGAAGAATGTGAGATATCAAAATTCCAGTTATACCATATTAACTAAAATGGAAAATTAAATCTGGGGTTTTTAGTAAATGTAGCTTGTTGGCTTGGATTTAAAATACAAGCTTAAATGTATGGCCACAAGTAGAAGCAGGAAAATTAAAATTTAAGGAATGTGTTTTTATTAGGATGATGAGGATAATCAAGAGAGTAATTTTCTCTTGTTTAGGATAGTCCTCAGGAACAGCTCATCTGCCAAGGAAGGTGTAAGCCTTTCTGAATAAAAAGCAGGAAAATTACTTGTATTCCCCCAGGATAACTTTAAGTCTACAGAAGATGTTTAAGGCAGCTGAAGTACAGCTTTATGTAAAGTTACAAATAATCTGAATAGTCTGTTAAAGACAGTCAAGAAAGAAATTAGGGGGAAATTTACAGCCCATTGCAAGGAATTTGAGTATTTGAAATCTGAAAAAAAGGAGAAGTTTAAGGAGCAGAACCAACAGTACAAGACTCAGCACTATGTCCTTGTAGATGTTTTGCATTCACTACCTATGGTACAACAAGTTCAGGCAGGAAGAGCTAACTGATGTATAAAAGCAAGCAGCATTTGAGCAGGGAAGTTAGGGCAGTAAAAGGTAGCTTAGACAAGGTGAAGGAGAAAAAAAAAAAAAGTAAATACCACCTATTGAGTAAGACAATTTGATTATTCATTTCAGATGGTAACAAGATATGCAGAGATAGAGATATAGACCTTGGGATTGGGATAGATTCCCAGTGTCCAACAGCCTACTCCTAGCATCTGTATTCTTGCCCCCATGTTCCTTCTGGAAAAGAGTTAGCACAGGCAACTAGGACCCATCCTATTTGGTGATCCTGAATGTAAAAGAAAACAATAAATTATCAAGGAGATACCATGAAGTTGGCCCAGGCAGAGATCCAGTCAAGGCTGTGTCCCAGTCCTTCAGAACCCTGACTGGTGGAATGGAAGAGTGTGGACAGGAGGCCGCCATCCTAGAAACCCAGGAAGATATATTCCTTATTAGGTCATTCTGAGAACATCTGTTACTTTCTTAAATTGGACAGTAGTGTAGGCAGCATAAAAAACTTGCTGCAGGAAATAACAAGTCCGGCTCCCAATGGGTCCTGAAGGCACTAATAACTTAATTGAATTCCCAAACTAAGTTGTTTTGCTTAGACTAGAAATGCAAAGAGGGACTTGGCAGTGCTTAAGAATATAGAAGAAACAGTAATTTCTTAGTTTATACAATTTTCTGATCAGGATGTTTTAGAATTAATGACTGAAACACTTACTCCCTTCATGTTGGTCTGGCTACCTAAGGGTAGTCATTCAATGAGTGGATAACAGGGAAAAACATTTACATTGAGCTACTCAACTGTTGATAGCTTTTTAAAATTTGGCCACATTCTGGTCTCCTCTGTGGTGAGATAAAACCAGCTTTGATACTGCTGTGGTCAGTCACAACCTGTATTTTTCCCTGAGTTTCGTGGGACATCATCCTTAGCCATGTCCTTCCTTTTTTTTTTTTTTTTTTAATTTGTCAGTATCACGCTGGAGCAAATTCTAAGTTATGCACATTTCTAGTCCTAGAAGTGATACTGAATAAAACAGTATTGTTGCCATATCTCAGCTAGCAAGTAGACGTCAACTTCTGAACCTAGTTATTAGCAGAGAGCGGGTATTTCCACATATGCAAACTTTGATGGTCAGTTTCTGTGCCATCAAACTGGCAATGCTTTTATAGATTCTGACAGTGATACCTACCAAATATGTTTCACAGATGGATGAGCAAATCTGTAATTACTGAAGTCAAATATGTATATATTAGGACATCACTTATAAATGAACATGTTGTTAATGAATAACAGAGATTCAATATCTAAAAACCCAAATTTTACACGCTTAAATTTAGGAATACAGTAGAGTGGCAATAAAGCAATGTTGTCTAACAAAATTTATGTACAGTAAATTTGCACAGCCTTGGAGTTAACTTCTGCTTTCCTTTATGTAGTACTTTAGTGTTCACACTTAAATTGAGAGTTGGAAAAAAATTACTCTGTTATACAACCTACCCAAATAAAGATCGTAAGGTGAAATGCAAATGATAGCTACTAAAAAAAAAAAAAAATTACTTTTCATTGCCTTCAATATCTAAAATGATTCCAATACAGTACTTGGCATTTTAGTAGTTTTTTAAAAAAAATTATGAGTCCTCATCCATAATGAGGTTTAATCACTAGTACAACAAAGTTTATTCAAGACCAGGATAGATAATGACTAGCAGATTTACCTCCTTAAAGGGTAGGTATGGAAATTAAGTGTTCACCATAAAAGATTGTCCTTCACATTAGTTTAGTTTTTCACACTCTTGGCATGAGAACTACAGTAAACAACCTTTAAATTGTAAACGCAATAGCTTAACAAGGTGATGTCGCTGAACAACTTCTGCAGCCACAATTTCTGAGACATCAAATTTTTTAGATGTTGCAACTAAGGATTATAGTAAAATATGAACCAGCAGAAAACTGAGGTAGCAGGTCTTGCTCAGCAAAAAGACAAGTTTAATTTCAAAGAAATCTTGGAGGTTTCCTTTAATCTTTGGAATTCTCAGGAACCTGAAAGTATAGATATATGATTCTGACACATCTGATCCTGTTCTAGATAGCTTTCATAAATGAGCAGAAAGACATATGAACTGGAACTGAGGCCACCCTCCTCATGAAGTCTTATTAGTTTATCACAAGACACCCAACCATAACATAAAGTTTATTAAGTCAATGAAGCCATCTTGCCAAGTGGGAAGTCTTGAGTTATTGCAATGAACAGAACTAAGTTATTAAAAGAAAAAGTATTTGTTCTAATCATTGTGCCTATGCTAATAAAGCAGAATATACAGCATATAGGATATAGCATATATATATATATGCTATATAGCATATATATAGCATATATATAGCATATAGCTACTTCTGTCAAAAATTATTGAGATCATGAGGGCTTGACAGCTGAGATGTTTAGATCACCCCACCAGAGACAGTTGTAACCTTAGGAGAACTATCATCACAGTTACAGACTGAGCAATCAAGCAGGAATAAATTTAGGTATTCATGTCCCTTTTTTAAATTAAGGGCTTGATGGAAAACACACAGGCTGATGATTTCTCAAAGCAGATTCCTATGATGGAACAGACACACAAGTTCTATAGCACTTTGAAAATCTACGGTATTCATCCAAACAGAATGAGTTACATTATGGGACCCAATTATATGCATGAGTTTCTCATATTTTGGTGACTGCCACAGAGATATATTAAGATTTAGGGAGTTATAATTCATTCTGGAGATGACAAGGCTCTGGGGAGACCTTATAGTAGCCTTCTGGTACCGAAAAATGGCTTATAAAAAAGAGAGAGAGATTTTTACACAAACGGATAGAAGTGAAGTGGTAATGGCTTTAAACTATAAGAGGAGAGATGTAGGTTAGACGTTAGGAAGAATTTATTTACTGTGAAAATGGTGAGAAAATGGAGGAGGTTACTCAGAGAAGTGGTATACGCCATCCCTGGAAGTGTTTAAGGTCAGGTTGGCTGGAATCCTGAGCAAAATGATCTAGTGGGTGGAATCTAGTGGTCAATTCCAAACCAAGCCATTTTAAGATTCTATGATTATTGGTATTCTATCCTAATCTAAGAACATTACATACACCATAAACATGATGGGGAAAAATAATTAAAGTGGTGTTTCTATGCTGACATAACTTTGGTGCATAAACAAAAATTGTATAATTGTTTTTAAAATAGTGAAGGGGTTCCTGAGTTAGAAGAGGTGTTTTTCCTTTTTTAAAATTTTCCTAATATATCTTCTTGCTTCATATTTTTCATCCATTTTCTCAAATTATTGCAAATCTGTTTCATCTCAGTTTTGTAGTCTTTCATTCCAAATATGATTCCTCCTCAAAAAGCCGCTTGAGACTCAGTGCCCTCCAGTTCTGGTGCCATGGTAAATATGGCAAGTGCTCTAGTGTCTGACACCTGGTATACTTCTGAATGATTCAGTCCAGCCTACTTTAAAAGAACATTCACTTTTCATGATTGCTTCAGATTGTACAGCTGTGGCCTGATTGCCTGCTGAGAGATACACTGAAATTCTTTCTCAGTAAACCAATTTTTGGTCCTTTTATTAGATCGACATATTTATTCAGCTTGCTGTTTCAAGATTTTTTGTGAAACAGTGCAAAAACCTCCTAACATTACATATCAATATACACAGTTGAATTATGTATATTAGAAATATATATAATATTCTGTATATTGATAACCTTGAAGACAAGAATCAGGTTGCTTTCTGTAGTTTAATTACTCTGGATAGGAGAACAGATGTTTTTCATGTTTTTGTAAGTTCTGTATCCTTTCCTCATGCCCAGATAGAAACTCAGCTGTTAGAGTTAAAAATTGTTAAAAATTGTTAAAAATTGCCCTAATTTTTATTTTACAGGTCAGTCACAAAAATATTGAGTGACTTTTTTTGAAGCTCAGTTCATGTATTCTTTTATGAAAATTAAATTATTATTTCTTTAGAAAATAATAACAGCAACATACTTATGTTTAGTTCAACCTGCTTATTAATTTAGGTGCCAAATGTAATAACAGAATTAATACAAAATTATGATTTTTGGGACTAACTTTATAACTAATCTGAAATGGAAATCAGCTCCAAGCCTATCAAATCTAGTACTCAAAACCTCTATATAATATTTTTTTATTTAGAGCTATCCTGGTATTTACATCACAGTTCAAATTAACCCTACTTTTAAATAGTTAGTTTAAACCAGCTCAAGATCAAAGTATTTGTTTACTTTTCCAAAAACCAATTATTATTGAGTAGTTTAAAATAGTGATGTAACTTTACAAGACTGAACTCCATATGACCTTACCATAGGCATATGGTCACAATAATAAAAAATTAAATATTAAAAAGACGGTATTTTTAACATGCAGCTGTTTCATTTCAATCTTTTTCATTCAGTAATTCCTTCCCTCCTTGAAATCTGCAGTATGTTAAACCTCATTAATAAACCATAAGTATAATGTTAACTTGGCATCCTTATCTCCTATAGAAAGTTTGAAAATTAGGAATAAAATGCTACAGATGAAAGTAAAACATTTTCAGCTGTCCCAATATAAAAATATGCCAAGTTCTGTGCCAAGATCCTAATAGACAGATCTGCTGGGAATATTTCTGTAATGTTAGCTTACTTTAAAAATGTTGGAATTAAAAATTGTTGGAATTCATCTTGAATTATTTCCTTGAATAAGATATTTTAAACAAGAGTATGGCTTTTTCACATATTTTCTTTCAGCTCATATTTCCTTTCTTATTGTTGCAGCAGACTATTGGGACTGTGTATTTCAGGCAGTAATATGATAAAAGGTAAGTATTATTTAGTGCAAGTAAGTTGCCTGCCTGGAATGGGGTTAAGATGTTAATAATACCTTATCTGTTCAAAAGAGTATACATATTTAAGTTACAAGAACTCTGTTAAGGGTACAAAAAAACCCTTTGTTGTTGTTTCTATAACTCTAAAGTTACGATAAAAGTTGACTGTGTAATAAAGTTTGTAGAGCTGTAGCTTCACCTGTAAGGATAAAGACATTGACGGGCCTTCAAAACATTGCCTTCAATAAATATTATCTTTGTACAGACTCTTCATGATTTAACAAGTTTTTTATGGTACATAACTCCTTATCTGTATATCTGTGTTACAGTCCCACCATTCCTCAAGACATTAAAGAAAATAAAGCACTCTGATAGTGTCAACATTTCAGAACATACAATGATGAGGACTGCAGATAGAAAAAGTGCAGGATCTTCTTATTACAAGAATAATATCTTAAGATAGCACCTAGGTATGAACTTAAAAACACCTAGGGTAGAATTTAAAATCAGAAGTATGGTTCCTTTAAAATATATGACGAGGAGTATGAATTTATGGAATGTAATTCATCCTGCCCTAAGGTATGCAATTAAATTGCTTCCAAAATTATTTGTATCTCTCTGTTGACTATAAATTGGAACTTTATAGACTAATCTGCATGCAGAAGACTAATAGAAATCTAAATTTGGGTGAAATTAATTCCAGACCTCCCATCTAGTTCCGTTATAAAACATGGAAAATAGAATTATTAAAGCCTATGTATTTAACAATTTAGGTGCACTCTATGTCTCAAAAACTGAGTGATTTTTTTGCTAGGTGTCTACAAGAAGTAGAATTTTTAGCCAATAATTAATTTCTCTATAATGAAAGGTCCCTTTGAACTAAACCATTTTACAATTCTGTGAAATATATACATATATGTGGTGAAAAATCATGTGAATATCAGGAGTGTCCAGATTCTGAGTATCCAGAAGACCTCTGTGAGACTGAGATAGGGTTAGTATCCAGAATAGAAAATGTCATAATTATATGACATTTTATATTTCAGCAGTACAAAGATAATTGGACTTCGGACCTTAGCCAATGAAGCGATTAAGATATTTTTTTTTTTTCTTATAATGACTTTGTGGATACTCCAAAATCATCAAATCCCCAGTAGAATCCATTGCTCCACAGGTGTTTCAGGATGCCAAGAACAAACTCAATGAAATAATAGTATCCTTTTTGAATACGCCCTCCATCTTAGAAAGTGTGCTGTTAACCAGCATCTGTACCTGTACCTAAATTTTCATTGTTAATCTGCTGACAAATTGGTCTTAATGTCAGGATATACAATAAGTTTCTTAGTGGAAGAGATTCTCCTTCAAGTATTTTTATATCTTATTTTCATAGAAATGTGATTTTAAGTAAGTGTCATAAATCCATCCTAGAAATAAATTTCTGATTTTAATTAGTGTGATGAACTAGAGAAAAATATATACTAGGGCATAACACTCAAAAACTGAAATGAGATTGATTTTTTTTTTTTTTTTTCCTATGCATGTGGTGTTTCTCAAACAGAAAGTGTGAGGCTGGTGAGGCTGATACAAGTTTTACTGGATGATGTTCCATGACCTACATTTTATGTGAGATAAGATGAAACAATTGGCTCACTCTGCTCTGAAGTCACTTGCATCAAACTCTTATCAGTAAACCTTTTAAGGATGCTCAAAAAGTAATGTGCTATATTTTGAAATTTTGCTACTTCAGATGAAGTGCATTAGTATTTACAACATCTTTTTATTTTTAGATGCAATCTATTTCCTTTGTGGACATGATTGCATATAGAAAACAGTATAAAATACTGCTTTTTTTAATAAAATATACTGTTTTAAAATTAATCGTACACAGAGATGACTCACTGTGGTTTATACATTAAATTTACACACACTGGTGTTGCGGTTATATTATCAGAACCGCATATATTGTACAATGATATCTTCATTCATACAGGCAAAGGTCTGTCATTCTACCACAAATGCATACAAAGAAGTACGGGAAAACATGACCTTAGATAACTTTTAGCTAAACTGAGGTTAATATGCTTATTTTCAAAATGCTATGGAACTTGTATTTTACCTAGTTTTGTTCAGACCATAGGAATAAATGGCATACAGAATTCAATTCCAGATCTAGGAATATAGATCTGGAACTGAATATATGGTCTATAGCACAGAAACTGCAGCTCCAGTACTGTGTGAGCTGTATGCTAATGCTGAAGTGCAGAATCTCCATGACATGCTGTATATGTATAGCAATATGCAGTCTGTGTTTCTCAGGGTTGAAATGGCTGCCTACACAACAAGTTGGTAAAATACGTTTATTTTTTCTCCTTCCTGGTTGTAATCTCTCTGGACTGAATACACTAAACAGAAAATAAGTAGAACATAAAAATTCTTTCCGTTTCCTCATTCAGTAATCAATGAAAGAGTAGAGAAATATTTGGATTTCTTATCTTTACCTTCTGACTTTTTCTTCAGGTTATTATCTTCAGTGTACAAGATGTTTTGTTCATTTATCTGTTCCTTTAATGTTCATCATTCTTAAAACTATTCCTGATAAAGTTCAAAAGGACAATGCTTTTCAAAAGAAATGCTAACATCACACAATATGTGATTCAAAGATTCAGTTTATTCAAAATATTGGTAACTTTGATAACTTTCATGTGGTTATCAAGGTGAGCCATTGGAATTTGTTTTGCAATTTTTGGAAGAGAAAGGAGCTAGATGTGTTCCTAAAACACATATCACCGAGACACGCAAAGCCATCACACGTAGACGAGAAATTTCGCAGGGCAGAGAAGTTCTTCTGTGCCAGCTCAAGGCTGAGTCAGGGCGGAGAGAGAGCCTCCTTGTTTATTTCTTACTTTTTATACATTTGTGGGTCTGGCTGAAGATTGGCTTTTAGAGTTTTCACCTCTCAAGCCAACTGGCCAGACCAGCCGTCAGTTACAATTGTTTTCAGGTTAGAAATATGCAAACAAAGAAGAGAGAATGAAAAACAAAGGATTTGTTTATGTTACATATGTGGGAAAAAGGTAGAAACTGCTCCTAATATTGTACAGTAACTAAAAGGTCTGACTCCATATTATGAAAATTCAAAAGGCTTTAAAAAACTCAGAAAAACCAGGGTAACAAACACAGATTGTCCATCTCACTTGGCGACTGCAAAGAAAAATGTAATGACTGTAAAAATGTTTCAATATGAAATTGAAATTTTTGCCACTTTTGTAAAAAATGAGAATTTCATGTATTTTGCCTCATTATCATATATTACCTAATTTACACTTCTATTGCAAACAATAGTCAAACTTCATATTTAATATGGGGACTGTTGAAACCTGATCCTTGCTTTATTTACTGTATCAAAGAAAGCCCATCTGTATATATACATAAAACTACAAAATAATTTTATCCTTAATCTAGTAATTTTTTAAATTTAAAGTAAGCAGAACATTATTTTTACTATTATATTTCTGTTTTTTGAATGTGTGAATGCTTTAAAAAAGTTCTGTCTTACTTATGCATAGGGATATTTATTTCTGATGAAAATTATTTCAAGAGGGAAAGAAAGTCTCTTTAAAAGGGAAGAAAAAGCTATGTTAGCAGCAAAAGTATGTGACAACTATTTGATTTAGTAAATCAACACATTATTCTAGATATTTTAAAAAAATCTTTTTCAGTTTGTGCTCACTGCTGGTAGCTGAAAAATTATATATATTATGTATGTCCAATATGTTAAAAAAACCCACCTCTCACACTATTTGAATATTATTTTTGTTTCATAGAATCATAGTATATCCTTAGCTGGAAGGGAACCATAAAGATTGTCAAAGTCCAGCCCCTGGAGCTGCACAGGACATTCCAAGACTCACACCATGTGGCTGAGAGATTGTCCAGATGCCTCTTGAACTCTGGCAGGCTGATACTGGGACCATTCCTCTTCTTCTATATACCAGTGTGGATTGTGTTGGAAAGTTTAATTTTACGTTTCCTCACATGTGATCCCAAAGTTTTATTTTCTTGTATTTTTTTAAATTTTATTTTCTCTCTCAGAATTAAGTTTTCAACATTCATGTCAACAAATCAGTGCTCGTACCTGATTCCTCACTTCATTACATATTATATCAAAATTCTTTAGACAAAAATCATTGAACTACTAACACTGATCTTTGAAAGGTCTCAAAACTTTGAACTATGGTTTGTGTTTTCAATCAGGTAAAGTGACTGTCTTTGAAAGTAATATCACTATGAAGAATGTATATGGCAAAGAGTACATTAGCAAAAGCTGAAATATTTGCTTCTGATTTTTCAACAGATTAGACAGCTAACCTTTCCCTTTCCAACTAATGTTTTTACACTTTTGCTGTTGCAAAATCTGCTCTATAGGTAACAATACATCTGATTGT
The DNA here is from genome assembly GCF_015227805.2 of Hirundo rustica. Taxonomy (NCBI): domain Eukaryota; kingdom Metazoa; phylum Chordata; class Aves; order Passeriformes; family Hirundinidae; genus Hirundo; species Hirundo rustica. Next base: position 37,117,764 of record NC_053455.1, read on the forward strand.
CTAAATTAACTCAAACTTATATAATTTGGAAAATATATTTCTAAGGAATCTTTATTTGGACTCCAAAGTTCTCAGATCCATTTCTTTTGCAGAAGACAGGAACAGTCTAATATATTCCACTCGCATATACTCAAACTGCACTTTCAAGACTTTTACTGTAGTCAAGTAAGCCAAGTAAGGCTATTGCTTATTAAGATTGAGTGTTTGTGGAAGTGAAAAGAAAGAAAAAACTTTCTAATAAAAGCTCACACTCCAGTTAAAGATTCTTTGATTTAAATATGAATTTAAGTGCATAGTTTCATAAACACTGATTTTTGCAGAGGGTTTACAGATTGTGAAAAGTGTAGCAATCATAAAATGCCTAGGGACAGTTGGCAAGTGCAACAAAATTGAGATGATGGACATGGATACATTATTTAGGAGAGAGAAACATTAGGAGAAAATTACCAAAAAGTATTGTAACATACTAAAAATCGCACATTGTAACTATGGAACTTCTGTCACTGAATGCTCAATATTAAGCCAAAGACAATAGAAATGTCCTAAGCACAGTTGACATTTAGGAAGGAGAATAAGATGAGCGATGTCCTAGAGTCATTTCAGTGTCATAATTCTGCCTTAGTCTGACTAAAAATAAAATTCTCACATGGTTTGAAATGACAATTTTTAAAGTGACTTATGGTTTTCAGCAACACTGACTACAGAATGACATTTCAGTTCCTGTTTAATTTTGCCCTGTAAGAAAATTTGACCTTGATTCTAATCACATTGTCACTATTCAGTAGTACCTGATGGCTTGCCTGTTGAATAGATATGAGCAGCAGACAGACTATATACACATTACATTTAGTTCAAGTAGATTAATATTTAACCTATTGTTCCCAGGGGAGGTTAGGTACACCTAAGTAAAAAACATGTATATTTAGTGCTGCATGAAATATTAGTTGTTCTGAATACCAGCTTGCTATATTTTTCAGAAAACACAGCTATTTCTTGGTAAACAATAGCTTGGGAGTTGCTATATTGAATCTCCATGAACTACTACTAGACATGAACAGCAGACACCTGTCAGAAACGTGCAGTTTTTTCTATGTTGGTGTTCAGACTGTTTGCAATGTTTAGCTCAGTATCAGTTTTGTTTGGTCCACAGCTTCCTCAACAGCCTGGCATGAAGCACAGCAGGCTAAAATTTTTAGGAAAAAATAGTACAATCTTGGAATTTACGAGAATTTGTTCATGATTATTACTTATCATATGTTTTAAGGTTTCCTTGAGGTTTTTTTTTAAGATCAAAATTAATATTTTCACAATAGAACATGTAACGATAAAGAAATTTCCAAACTAAAGAGACCTTATATAAAAAGACTGAGATGAGTATGAAATTAAAGGCTGAATTTTAGTGATGAGTATTTTTAGCAATTAGACAGTGATATTTTGCTAAAAGTTGGCACTCCTTATATTGTTCACCAAAAAGAAAAAAACTTTACATTCCTTATGGAAATTCCATCTTGTAGCTCCTGAATCATAAAGTTCCTCATAAATTTATGACCAAATAAAATTATAAACTAGTTAATACAATGTGCTGTAGTTGGACAGCAGAGGAAAAGTAAAGATATTAAAAGGATATCTGAACTGGGACTTCATTTCTAACCAGCTTAATTAAGTACTGTAATAAGATTAAATAGCTTATTCAGTGCATTTATTCAGTGTCCTGACTTTGACAAATTGTTTAAGAGATTGATGAAAAGTCAAAGTTTAGTCCATTTTTTTTATTTATTTTTTTTTAAATACTGTCCATTTAGAACCCTGTTCAGTTTCTGAGTAGAAGGAGCATAGCACCTTGGCTTTCTGGGGAGAAAGTAGCTTTAGTCTGAAGAGTATTTGGGTATTGGTAGAGACAAGGTCATTAATAAAAAAGCTTTGCCTTTTTTTGGTGGTCTGTATAGTTTTTCTAGTGTTACACTGTAATGGAAAGTGTAGTGGATTTACTGTCCCAATGTCCTTCAGGGACTGGTTCTTAAAATGTGTAGTTTCAATTTGAATATACAAGGAATAGTAACTTTCCACAATAAAAGTATATATATATAACTTTAATATACCAATTAGATAATGGCTCTTTCAGTCATCAATGATAAATGGGAAAGAATTCAAATAGACGTCTGTTGAGATCACTTCACACCTTTTTCCAGGCAATTTTCTTTGGTTTTTTTTCCCGGCTAATATTTAAGGACTCCACCTCAAAAAAAAAAAAAAAAAAAAAAAAATCCCCACACATCTTGATTTTACACAGTAAATAGATCAATTTTGTGAAATGTGTGCTTTCTATATCAAAATGATAGCATTAGAACAAATCCTTTAGATTTTATTCCTTAGTTAGTTTCCTAAGTTTGAAAATCCTAGGAAGCAAAAGACAATGCAGTTTATCTTCTAATTATTCCTCTTATTTTTCTTATGTGTCAAAATTTGTAAGTTCTTTGAAAAATAGCTCTTTTTTATGGTCTCTTTTTTTCCAAATAAATATTACTTCTAAATAATATCACCTATAACTGTGAGTATAATCTGCTTACTGTTGTCCAAAGCACAGAGCTGGTAAATCAGTGGGAAGGGTAATAATTTCAATCCAATGGAATAAGTACAGAGATATGAATTTCAGGTGCAGTTTGATTTAATGCAGAGTATTACATTCTTTTCCTTAGTTCTTTGGTAGTTCTTAGTAACTACTTAACTGTGACATTGTTTTAGATTATCTAATGTATCAATCAGTAATAGAGTATTTGAGGATTAGAATTAAAGTTTTACCACTAAAAAAAAAAAAGTATATGAAGATAAAATACAATTCCTAAACATAATTCCTAATTTGACATATTGACTGTATGAGTATACAAACATTTGTGAATGAACTAAATAAAAGAAAAAGGATGAACCTGTTGAAGATATGAGTTATATGAGAAACAGATACCTATTTGCACCCACAGACACCATTCTAGAACTAAGTGATTTTAAAACATTCTAGAAATTTCTTTGATCAGCTTTACATTTAAAATTTAGTATTCATTCATATCTACCCCACAAAGCTGATCAAATAGTATGCTTTAAATTAAGTATGCTAAATTTGTTCAATTTCACAAAATATTTAACTTTTTTCCTCACTTTTTTCCTTATTTAGCTAGTAGAAATATTTTCATTAAAACAAATTTTCCTAGAAGATTTTTTTTTTTAATTTTGCATTTGTTACATTTCAGTAAGGATTTCTTTCTCTGTAAATTGAAGACAAAAAGGTGCTTCTCTTTAAACAGCATGAACACTTTAGCACATACCAACAACATCCATGAAAGGCTAAAAACCCAGAAGATGTCTGACAAGAGTAGCAACAGGACAGAAAAAAAACCCACAAACCCAAAGCATTTAAACACAGAGTTCCCATTAAGATCATTATTTTGCTCTATTATTCAAGTACAGTGTGCTGTTTATCGTTTAAGTAGTAGCCTGAAAAACAAAACTTGAAAAAATGCGTGATATATGGTCTGTGTTCTCACTTTTTGGTGACTGTGGCACTAGTATTGTTCCCAGAAGGAAATATAATCGTTTCTTTAGTATGACTATAATTATTTCATGCACTACCCTTTAGGTCTGCAATGGGTGGAGTTGTCACAAAATGTAAGGTGGATTTTGTTGTAGAGTTTGGAATTTGAATTTCATTTGAGCAGTATTTTGAGGGAACATTGGAGTTTTCACACAAAACTAGCACAGCCAAATTCAAGAGGAAGTAACTTTTGAAAAAAAAGGCTCATGCCTTTGGTCCTCTACTGCATTTATTAAACCACTAATTGCATGCAGCATTGATATTATGTTTCCTAAAGGCAATGTTGTGATGTTTTGTACTGTAAGACAGTCAATGACATTTGGAGAGGTTTGTTTTTTTTTTTTTTTTTTCCTCCTGAAGTGGTATCCTGTCTTTGTTATTAGATTTGGCTTGTGAAGGATTGATCTTCTTCAGCTGAAATGGGGATCACATGCAGCCAAGTCAACAACACTGAGGCTGACTGAATTTTAGTAATAGCAAGATCTTTTATATCAATCCAGCTGGTAAGGCAACAAGGTGCTGACACTCAGGAAATGCAGCAATGAGTGGCAAAATAAAATTGTTTGGATGATATACACCCTGGAGGTATTGTGGTTTGTTGTATTATAAATAATGCAGTTCAAATTATCCCTCCTGCGTTACTGCAGCATAGTGGAGCTCATAATGTGTAACTGATGGAATTTATAATAAAGGCTTATTAAAAATGTTTGTTCAGCAATCCTGTTGTCCCTTAGTTCTGACTTCTTGTGGCTGATGGTATTGCACTTACAATTCCTGACCAGCTTAACTGTTCTATTTTTTGGTTTTTTTTTTTAAACACTCTTAACTGGTTATTTACTCCTGTTTGTAAGGAACATGTCTTGAAGAATTCAATCAAAAGGGTGTGCTAATATGTGCTGAATGTTTTATACCCTAATTTAACAAGTTTTAATACGGAAGAAGCACAAAATGAGCAGCCTGTGACAAAGGGTACAAAACTCCACTTCTTTGCCTAATGCTTAATGTATTTGAATTAGAGGCTTGAAGCAGTTTTCTGTGTCTCCATGGACACAATGGGCAATGACTTCAACTTTTGCTCAGATTCAGAAACAGCTTTCAAGATATTTGCAAAACTTTAACACTTGCCACTGTGGAACTTGCTTTGCAGGCATTCCTGGGGGCGCCGCTCCTTAACAGGAGAGACTGTGCCACAAGAAGGCAGAGCCAGAAAAGACAAAGCCTCTGCATTAAGTACAGCCCCATGAGGGAACTACATAGCAGTCTCAAACTGTATCCATTAGAATGCAACAGGAGATTTCTTTCCCAAAATCTCGCTGACATTCATCTTAGGTTGAAAGCAGTAGCAGTTGTGAGAAAACTATTACTTTATTATGAAAGAAGTGTCAGTGGACTTTCAAATGCCTTCTGAAAATAAGTTATGTGCAAGTAATAAATAAAAATGTATTTTCTTTTGAGTAAGCTCATGAACTCGTGTTGTTGAAATTTGCTGAAAAATAACGAAGTTACCACAACATACAATATTAAAAAGCAATTGCTCTGCTGTTGTGATTGCTTTGTATAGATGCTTTCCTAAGCTTGATACAAATGCGTGTAAATGTGAATGAAGGCCATACCAGTAAAAAATTTTGCTAGTTATACATGAGGGATAAATTACCTTCCTAGTAATATGGCCACTGAGAGGAACTGAATAATTTCGTACACTAAACTAATGCTCTAGAAACAAACCAAACCAACCAAAAAACCCCAAAGGGACTACAAGATCTTCAAGACCATAGCATTTCCAGTGCCATTCTGCTGGACCCTCATCAGTTTTGCTATACTATACAATATATATACACCAAACACAACAACAGGTTTGTGAAGGATGTCAGTTGAGCCATACTGTTCTCTTATATTGAAATATAACCAGAAGGAACAAAACGACCCACATTCCCCCTCCCCCCCATTATTTGTTTGAAATAAACCAAAACCTGATATACCTTCTGTAAATGTTTCTTTAGGATGCTAAAATGAAGAAATGAGGAGAACATTGGGAAAGCAATGGAAGAAAATCATCATCAAAACAATGAGAAACTCATTGATTTGTATTTAGTGAACAGCCTAGTTCTTTCCAACTCATGTTACCTAACAAACACAAACTCACCAGATGGGGAATAAGAAAATCAAATAGATTATATTTAAATAAATATAAAAACACATTGAACAGTCATATCAAGAACAGTCACAATCCTGACTTTGCCAAAATGAAAATAAATCGAAGGAAAGCTCAAGATGAACTGAGTATCTATGAGAGACAGAGGCAAAGACTATAAAGGAAGAAAAATGAGATGCACAATGAGATTCAAGCTTCAGTGCTTCAAGCCAAAGACCAGGAAGCTAGCCAAAGAAGAGCACTAGAATAAAATACAAAGAAAAATTAAAAAAGATGGTAAAGCAAAGAATAATAAAGCAAATAAAACACTGCAATGCAAATGTGCCTTGTAGTGTGAAGGCAATATATGAAAAGAGATATATAGCAGTAGTTGGAAATGCAGAAAAATCCTGAAATTTTTCATTATTTCAGAAGTTCAAAAGAAATCATACTTTGCAAGCTATATAAAATTTGAAGAAGAACCAAACTGAATTTAGGACCATTAAATTCTACATAGAACAATTATTTGGAAGTTCTTGTTACAAAACTACTACAAATTATTTCTCAAGAGTTAGTAGGGGTAGATTTTAAAGGCAATCAATAGACAACAGGTATTTGTTAGACTTTTGACTTTATAGGCCAATGTGTCTGATAGAGTAGACTCATATTTTGGAATATCTTTCTGTCATATGAAATCTTGAGAGTAAGTGTTCTTGGGGAAAGAACACAGCTGAACATGAAGAGTAGCACCGAATGTATCTGTTCTCTCTTCCTATCACTTCTATCATCTAGAGCATAAAAAAAAAAGATAAAAAATACTATTGATATTATTAACAGATAACTGGGGAAAAATAATTTTCAAAATTGAGGGCTCGGCATTATGACAATGCCTTGAAATACTAGAAGAGAAAAAAAGAAAGTTTAATATGGTAGACAGCTCACCAAACTGAACAGAATTTTAATGATCTGTGGAAACCTCCTAAGTGCTGTAATGGCAGGGTGAGAAAAAGTATGGATGAACTCAAAAGTTCAAAGTAAAAATTCTTGCCAACACTGAGTTATTTCAACACTAATATGTTATACAAGAATGGGAGTTAAAAAGTGTTCTGTAGAAAAAAACACCCCTTTAAAACAACCTTTGCCTGCCAGGCAGTCTTTTTACATCATTCATTTAGCCAATATTCCTCATTCTTAAACCAATGGTTTGAAACATCTCTGTGAAATTTTCTCACTAACATTAAAGAGATAAATAAATGATAAAATTGTAGGAGTTGTATGGGACCCACAAAGATCATTCAGTTCAGCTCCTGAGCCTGCACAGGCTCACCCCAAGAACCACCCCTTGTGCCAGGGACTGTTGTCCAAGAGCTTCTTGAACTCTGGCAGGTGTTTGAAACACAAACTGCAGCTAAAGAAATATATGTGCTTTAAAGCATAGAAGGAATATCTATGTTTTGTCCTTTAAGACGGTCTCAATTTCTTCTTAGACATGGTTGAAATTATATTTCAGCTGTACGTTTTATTTGACTTTTCAGTACATTAATGCAAGTAAGTAGTTTGGAAGATGGTTAAATAAATTATGTCTGGGAAATCAGTTATTGTAATTTTAAGTATACTTAAATTTTATACGTACTTTAAGACTTGGAAATCTTCTAGTTCCTTCTTTTATACTTCTTCATTTCTAGTTCTAAAAATTTGCAATATAAAGAATACTGATGATGGCTATTGAGTTTGGTTATTTCTGAGAAGTCCCTTAGATTTTCATGGCTGTCCCAGTCCCATAAGGAACTGTCATCTCTTTGACTGAAGTTCCGTGCAGTTCCATTTGGCTGTGTGCTGCAGAAGAGTTACTGGGTTCACTATAACAAAGACTGCATTTCAGTAGTTTAAAAAGTTGATCCTTGTTGCTACAATTTTAAAAAGCACTCAGATGGTGTTTTATTAACAGCTATTGTCAATCTTTTTTAAAGAGTTCCACTTGTACAGAGAAGTCATCATTTCACATTATGAGCAGACGGATGGAGCTCAGGCAGTGGGATATGCTGTATGTTTAACACTTCAGCTCTTGTGCTTCCTATCTAATCAGACAGATTTTAAAGGGCTCACACACAGTTGATACAAAGAAAGAATTTTATCTTCCAGCTAGCTTATCCTCCCAGTACTTAGCCTCTAGTTAGCTCTTGCTCTTTTTTCAGTCTCTATCCCTTTGAAAGGTTTAGAGAAAACACTTCAAAGCGCTGTTTTCAAAGATGAGCTACTCAAGATAAACTCCTCTCCAGACTGACCCTCTCCTCATATTTCTGCCTTACAAACATTCACATTCGGCTTTCTTTTCTTCAGTTTGCTGCTGTTACATGCAATGGCCAAGTATTGTGTTCATTTCTCATATGTTAAAAAAAAAAAAAAAAAAAAAAAAAAAAAAAAAAAAAGAGAGTGCAATAATATTTCATTTTTCAGAGTCCTCTAAAAAAATTTCCAGTAGTTCAGTATTAGCAGTCTGTCTGTGAATGAGCAGACTGAGCAAGAGAGTTCAACACTAAAGATACACTAATAATGTATTAAAACATAAAATAATTCACAAATTTTTCAAAATATCCTTAAAATAGAAAAATGTGTAATTCTAACTGAATTTCAAAAGTAGCTGAAGAAGATAAATGTCAATAAATTTTCTGGTTATAGGAAATTTCACATATAACTATAGCTATCCCTTATCATCATCTCTCTTAATTTGCAATTTTCCATTCCATGTATGTGCAACACAGATTGTCTTGCCCTTTCCCTAGGTAAATTTTTTTGTTATGACTATGTGAGGTGGTCTAGTACAAACCCAGCTAGTTCCAGTCATGTGGCTTAGAGTTCAACACTGTCTTCAGAGTTCATGTCTGTTTTATTAAAAAAAAATTAAAAAAATACTCTCACCAATAACAGAGACAACCTTCCTCAAAAAACCAAAAAGTTACTAAACATTCTGGCTAACAAGTAATGCAATAACAAATTTTTATTTGTTCTTCACCCTTGCTCCTCTTCATCTCCCCTTGGATTTCTAAGTGTTCAAGTGCATTGCCAGTTAGATGATACTTGATGCAGGATTTGTGTCAGCCAGGACAGATCATTGAGACTGATAGCTATTCTAATAGTGCCTTGTTAAATGTGTTAGCTTTGTTAATAAATTGGTGTTATGCAAAACATGTAGGTCATGTTGCCCCTAGCCTGCTCCTTAGCATGCACTCAAAGTTGGCATTGTGTCATCTCTGCCACCTGCTTGTTTGTTGGCAGGACACCACAAGATGATGTGCTCTGGGAAACCCACATCCAGCAGCTGAATCACTGATGCAGTAATGAAGGCAAAAACCCCCAATATTCATGAGAAAACATCCTAGAGGAAAGATGCCTTGTGACTGCCAGTACTGCCAGTCAGTCATTCCATCCTATTTCCTCTCTTTATACCATCTATGGAGTCATGTTACTCAGTATCTCTGATTTTAGTGTACTCTTATAGATGATATATTTGAAAGCCTGACTAGATTCAGAATTTCAGTGCTAATTTAAACTGCTCACTGGCTAACTTCCAGGTCACACTTCCAATTACTATGCTTTCTTGACTTAGTAATGGCATGGGATATTCTGCAATGACAGCAAAAACACTGTCATTTTCATAAAATTTATAATATATTTGTGTTGAGTATTCTTGTATATAGTTACTGATGCCAGAATACAGAAAAGATCAGAAGTAAATCCTATCATAAAAACAATATTACAAGAAAGAAATCTCACCTTCATACATGCCATTCATTCTGGGATTTGTTTTCCTTTAAGGAATCACTTTATGATCTAAACAAATTGCTGCAATTATGGCTCTGATTCAGAAAAGCACTTCAGCACATATTTAACCCAAGCATGATCTTGGCATGCCCACTCCTCAGTGCTGGCTTGTGATGATATTGCTGTAACTGAAGATAGAAACCCTATACCTTTTATTCAGTACACAGCAGAAGTAAACCTGTCAGACGATAGCTCAACAAAATCAGTCACATTTTGGTAAGTATATCCTCAGTACCATAAAATCTACTGTGCAAGTGAGCTAACAACATCGTTTTCCCTAGCTTCTCTTTGATATATCTTGAAATATCCCTGTTGCATCAATGAGTAAAAGCTATATTTATTAAATGAACACTAGCTATTACAGGCGTCTTTGGAAGGAAAAAAAAAAACAATTAAAAAACCCCACAAACAACAAACAAACAAACAAAAAACCACACACCACCCCACAATTCTTTAATTAAATAGGCAATTCAAACTTAAATCATAACCCCTACCCAAGCCTGAAAAATAAATTTTTAGAAAGAAATTGACCCAGAGCAATAAAATATGGCCAGGATGGGTAATTGTGTGAAAGACTGAAATTTTAATCATACATGATACTAAATGTATTTTGTCTGTCTAAGAACCTAGCAAGTAAGTACTTATTTAAGTTACAACAGACCCATCAATAGTTTTAGAACAAAATTGAAAAAAGACCACAGCAACATGTCAAATCAGGATTTTTCAATGTGTAACAGCCTGGATGGGAAGCAGATATCCAGCTACACTATTACTCACTCTAGGTTATTATCTGAAAGAACTGCTTATGTTTGCCTTGTTCCCACTGCCCATGTTCAGCGCTGCAAGAGGTGCAATATGGAGAAGGAACTTGAGAAACTTCAAGAGTTTTTTTGCTTATTCGTTCTCTAAGAATTAAGTAACTTAAATAAATTAATTCTTACACCAAAGAAGCAGCAGTTTTTAGAGCAGGAAGTGTCAGTGATCTTTTTTCCTAATTGAAGCTCAGTCATGCTTTTAGGAAGTTTGAAGGAAGTAAGGAGTTTTTGCTGCAGAATGAACAAACTAAACATATGTAAGCTCCTCTCTACAGGTCCAATTATTTTTCAAGTACACTTTTCATGTTATGTAAATCTGAACAGGCAACTACTCCTCAGTGAGACATGATCCTGTAAAACTGCAAAAGAGAAATGAAGTAGCAAGGAGAAATGTAATTTAGTAGAGACTTTGAAGGCACAATAAATGTACATAAAGCAAATATTGCAAAAAACTTCTAGATGGAAGTATCTGAAATCTGTGTGGTACTTCAGGCTGAATCCCTTAAACTACTTCTCAACAACAGCTTTTTTGTTATTGCAGAATGTTGCTTCCCTAACGTGACTTTTAAACTTTTGGATGTTTTACAGCCCTATGAGGTAAAGGTCTTATCTGACTCATTAACTTTCCACGTTCCACTCCCTGCTCTTAAGTTGAAAGTTTAAGGACTAATGTGTCAGCAAAATCCTAATAACAGCACAATGATTTATGGCCAAAAACAACTGAATAGCTTCACATTTGAGTACACATTGGGATTTGACAGAATCCTTGCAAATAATGTTGAAGAACAGTGAGAGTCCATAAATAAAATGCATTGAGGGCAAGAACATAAATACCATTAAATGCCTTGTATGTGATGCTGTACAAGAAAACAAAATTCTTTAAGAAGAATTCAAGATCAGAGTCTGATTTCAGCTGTGATGATATCTTATTTAATCACATTACTCCTTTTTTTTAACCACGATCAATTTCTGGATTTATTTTTGTGCATGTGTGTGTATATGTGTGTGTGTGTGAGAGAGAGAGATATAGAGAAATTTTATGCAAATGACATGTGGGTTTCCATCTCTTCCTGTTCCAAAAATAGAAAATCTTGTAAGTAATATAGCATGAGTACTGTAACTGCTTGCTGTAAAGGTCTAACTGGGCCTGTCATCTGTCACTTCTTTCTCCTTTTTATGAGACAATCAATAAAACTTGTCATGTTGTTCCTTTTTATGGCTCATTGAGCTCTTACCAAATACTCAGTGAACTATTGATTAATGGACAAACAGGGGACTATCAGCTTTTACTCACCTTGAAACACTTTTTCTGTGAACAGCAAAAGTTGAAAATGCAACTTTTCAGAGGTTTAGTTCTAGACTGTGAATCATACATGGAATTTCAGCTGTTCCAGTTCAGCATCATCAGTTATTCATCTCAGAGTGTTCTGGTCTGTGAAATCTGCAATTAAAATCAATGCTAAACAGAATACTAGTGCTTTTATATGGTAAGTCAGGATTTTTTCTTCAGCTTAGATCACTGCAGAAATACAAGTGGGATCCATCAAAGCCTAAGTTTTATTTGTCTAAAAAGATTGCATATCAATTAAGGGATTTTTTAAAAAGTTTTTGTGTCTCATGCAAATGAAATGAAATTACTTTGGTCTGCCCTGAGTCAAGACAAACTGGAATTCTTATTTCCAATCACAGTTTTGTATTACTACTTGTACTTTTTTTCTCTCCACTACTCCAGACCCCTGCAGTCTTCATTAACCTCCCCATTTATGTACCCAACAAAGGTTGAAACACTTTCTTTGTGAGACTTCAATAATTTCACGGTAGCTGCTGCTGAAGATAAGTTCCAGCAGTTGTTTAGGTTATGTATTTATGTATATGAAAATTGGAGAGATCATTGTTCTTCAGAGAACCTACAGAAAACTCAGGCTTAGTTTTCGCTTTTTTGGTGCACCATTTTTAACATCTTTTTTTCTTGTAATCAGTAGTTACTAAACCTATTTTGGTTCTGCATAGATGTGTATATGAATGTACCCAAAAGCTCATAAGAAAACTCTGTTTACAACATTTTTTTTCCCCCCCTTTGGTGTTATGTGATGTCATAGTAGGGTTTAATTTGCCTATTTTTGTCTTTAATTTTTAAAAATATTTTTATGTAATCAACTTGCTTCTTCCTTCTTTTTCAGTAAAGCTGCAGTATAGAGACACCTACTGGGAAATAAATGAACAGAAACAAATAATACAAATACAAATACAAATAATAGCAAAAATAGTATTTTTTATAGTTTTCAAAATATTATTGCCTAACCTTATTGATATTTGGTATTTTTTATTTCCATAGAGACCGTATTAATATGATCCAGAAACATTCTAGACAAGGATGTTTAATTTGAATATTCAATCTGACTGGTTATAACAGTGTTTAAACTATCCATAAAATTTCAAATCTTTCCACATATTTTTCCCTTTCAGAAGGAATCTGAGAGAATCACTGTGATTGGACCCAGGAGTAAGAGATGCCATGTGCCAAATTCTGTGCATTGATTTCAGAAGCTTAATCACTGAAGAAAAGCTAAAACTAGATTCAATGAATATATTAAAGGGAAAAAAAAAAAAAAAAAAAAAAAAAAAAAAAAAAACAAAAAAAAAAAAAAAAACAACCAAAAAAAAAAAAAAAACCAGCATGGCAAAATAGAAGCAAGGGAACTGAAACCTATACTGTGTCCAGTATGTTCACACAAATGGATAGTTAAAGGCAAAGTTTCATTTCAATCTTACATTGAAGTTTTCATCTCTCATTAGATGGTAAGCCCTCTTCCTATCAGCCATATCATTCAGTAAAGTCTTCATTAGTCAGCAAGTCAGAATAATATATTTGGCTGATTACTGTTTAATTATTGTGTAATGATTTTATTCTTAAAACATATATACTGAATGTGTTATCTAAATAATGGTAAAGAGTAGGGAGGTATTGTTTACTCTTTTCTGTAGTTTCCGTCATAATTCATAGGAAAATGGCTTCCTACTCTGCTTCAGAAATCTCCTGAGAATAAGTGCTGTAGCACATGCTTCAAAACATTTATAATGGTGTCTCCTATGTATGTATAACATACATACATTCCTGGAAAACATCATTCTAAAAACTGCTTTGTGAACAGTTTCCTGAGAAAATAAATGATATAGAAAAGTTAATATGAAACCTATTACACTTTTTTTTTTTTTTTTTTTTTTAATTTGCTACCACTGGTACTGGGAGCAGATGACATTTTCCAAATGATTGCACTCAGGAATATATTCACAAAGGTACTCTTATGCTGCAGTGTTTTGTATTAAGAGTTCTTGGCTTGAGGCTCTTGCTACTGGTAGAAATGACAACACTGAATTAGCTTTTTCTGAGGAATGACAGGTGAGGGAGATTCACCCTTCACTTGAAGGAACTCGACCATGTTTTACCCTCCCTCTTAGCTAAGAATGCTGATGACCAGTCTCTAGGACAATCTGATACACTGCCCTCATATATCCTCTGCTTGTAGGGTGCCAAGTCTGGGCTGGGGAGGACAAGATTAATTAATGGAAGTTCGGATATTATAATGGAGCTCAGATATTTTGTAAACCATTTAATCATGTCTTTTGAAACTGCCTTCTAAATTAATAAATACACCTTATTATGCCTTGGCAGGCTTTTGTGGCTTAGTTCCATTTTTTTCTGTCAGTGGATCTTCTGAATCCATTATTCTTTGATACTTAATAAATACCTACAGAAAGGATTATATTAATTGCATCCCCCTAACAATCTAGGTGGTACATGTAAGCCAGGATTAGAGAAAAGAAACAAGTTCTTGCCCAACCCAGTGTTTCTTGAAAAAATACTTCCTCACATAAAGTGAGGTGCAATATTGTTATATTTGGGGGTAATTTTCATCCAGTAATGTTTGGTCTCTCCGTATATGCACTTATGGTCTCTCTTTATTCATACTTATATAGGTTAGATGTTCTGGGTTGCCTATTTTTTATCTAAGTTGCTCATATTTGGTACCTTTCATTGTGTTTGGTTTTTATTTTCAGGGGAGGAATTGTTTGTCTGCTACTTATTTCCTTTGCATGACATTCCAGTATTTTTCTAGGCTGTAACTCTTTGATATCACTCTACCAATTGGTGTACAATTTTCATTTCCAGTTACATTGATAACTACAACATTACATGTGTCTTAGAGATATTCTAAGTAGAAGACTGAATTCAAAGATTTTTTTTGTCATCTCTGCTTCAGTGTATAGCTTAAGTAGACTCCCCAGATAATTTCACTCACATCAGTAACGGAAGACAGAAGCTTAGACATCAAGGAATGAAGGGCAACAAGAAACTTTCCTAATTTTTCCTATTTTTTTTTCTAATAATCTGTAATAAGACTTATGAGAAGCTTGTCTTCCCTGTTATCAACTGTGTTGATTTCAAACCAATATACAGATATTATGTATATTAATTTGCATAATATATACTTTTACTTAATAGAACAAACTCTGTATAAAACTATTTTCAACTCTGAAATATATGCATCTTGCTCCATTAAAAAACCAGCTTGTATTCACCTTTGTTTTATGGGTCATTCTCTTCTGTACCAGATGTTACTTCGTAAAGTCTGGTTATCTACTGGTCTAGCACAAATATTACTGCTGAACTCCTTTTCTCTCTCTTGTAACTGAGCAGGGGCTCTGCTGGGTTTTTTTTCTCCTTTAACAAACTCTACCATATGTGTAAAACAATACAGGAAAGTAAGACTGTTCTGTGAGATTTTTTCCTTGTATTAGTATGATTAAGAAAACCACACAAAACTTTGTCTGAAGGATAGTAGCTAACTCACTCTTTTAAAAATTATTTTGAGTGTATCCTTACTGCTCTTAACTGAATTCAAGCTGCCTATTTTACCTTCGATGAGAGTATTTGGTAGTTCAGCATATATTCAGCTTGCCACAGTGGGGCTAAAGGCCAGATAATAATGTCTTAGAGCTGAGACGGAAACAACCCTGATACTGATGTCATTTCTTACCAGAACTTGCACTTCAATTTCAAGCCCAGACTGAAGACCCCTACCTGAAATTAGTTTAACAGTAATGATTTCAGGCACCTCAAAAAAATAGAACGCTACTCCAGTTTCAATAATGGTAGGTGTTAATGAGCAGCCCAAATAAATTAGTGGGATAGATCCTAGAGCAACATGAAATAATACCTCTACAATCAATGTGGGTAATTCTTGAGTCTGTGTTACTATGTTCTTAAGTTTATTTTAGATATGCATCAAATGTTTTAAGACATAAACAAAACTATTTAATTCTTGATTTCAGCTGAGGTTGAAGTCTCTGAATTATTTGGAAATATATTGTTTTCTCCACTCCAAAATCAAGAAAGGAAAGCAATTTCCTGTAAGCAACCACATATCAGTTTCCTGTGAAAGCTCTTGAAGTTGAAAAAATTGTCTCCAAAGTCAACTAAAAAAATTATGTAAAACCTTATTTTAAACATAATGGGTAGTTGATCTTGAAACTAGACATCTAACATACCTTACAATGTCCATGTGCTTTTTCAGAAAAAAATATTAGATGCACATTTTTTTATATTTCCATGATTTTTATTAAATAAAAATCCTTTCCATAGAATGGGGGTGGAGGCTGAGGAGGTAGGTATACGTGTGCAGGTGTCTGTACATACAACAGTTCTTTAATGATTGAAATATGTACAGTGATTGTGCCTGGACTATAAAAAGAGCACACAACATTTTAAGGAGACCTAGAAAAACTTCATATTTATTTTGACAAGGAAACACAAGTCTTTTTATTCAAGGCAATGTAGTGTGACACACCTATCCAAGAGTTTCTATGGCTTTATGCACATAACTGCAGAAGCTGAACCAATTTCATACTGGCTTTAGCTTATCTTTTGTTTACTAGCAGAATGGATTTGATACTTACATATTCTTCTAAAATATAATAAAACCAGAATATTTTTTTGTCCCTATAGCACTGGATTTCCATTTGCAATGGCATTACTGATTGTGAATCATTCTTACTTTGAAGCAAAATGAACCACCAGGAAGCTAAACACAGGAGTGATGAAATGAAGTAAACAATTATTTTATCTTATCAATTCTTGCAGCAAATAATGCTGCACTACATAATGTTAACTATTACTTTACCCCTGTTCTGGATCATACTGGTGGAGGAGACTAGCTTAACTGTACACGTAAATATATGTACCGTATTTTTAAACTCTGCCTTTAGAATAGTTTCTTAGTGGTTATCCCCAGTTTTTCCTCTGCAATTTTTTCAGTCCTTACTAACTTTAGTGGGGAAAAACCCCAAAACTTAAAGGCACAAAACCCCCTTGATTTCCAAGTCTAACATATAGAAAATAATGACATATGTATTCAGATTGGACTGGCCTTAAGTTAATGTACTAATTATAACACATTAACAAGTGCACACATAATGTACAGAAAATATATGCAAACAAGAATCATAAATGCCCTGCATATATATGTATCAGATCACTAGGAAATATCAGAAAAAGAGAAAAAGCATCAATTTTCATTATTATTAATGTTCCATTCAATATTAATTATTATTAACTTGTTCCATTTTAACATCACAGTTAGGAATTCCCAAGACTCAAAAAGCAGGATACAAGATAATAGTGTGACTGATCACTTTTCTTACAAAATAATTGTAGCTAAGGATTGGTGTTGTGATTGCGGTTTTGTTTTGGTTTTTTTTTACCTGAAAGAAGAAAACATCTGCACATTGAGTTTCTGCTGCACAAAGGACACTTTAAGAAAAACATACGCTTTGAAAATCAGAACTTAGCACTTTTTAAAAAATTTTCTTTTAACTACAACTATTACCCAAGCCACATTTTTAACACCAGTGTTCAAGCATATAAGCAGATATATCATATGCTATCTTAAGATTATAATTAATATGGATTTGTCTATATATTCTACTACTGGGCTGCTAAGAGCATCCACCATAGTTCAGTAAAGAATTATGAAATGAATGCTCATTCTCATATAAGGATGTCAAACATCAGATTCAGGATGTCTTACTGAAGTAAGTAAACCATCTGGGCTTTCCATTTCAAGGGGAAAAATCCAGACAAACTAATAGAATTTTAACTTTTTGACACATTTCACAAAATCAGGTAAGTGGGGACTGGATGAGACCTTGAGAAATTTTCATGTACATTTAATATTATTTTCTACTGAAACAAAACTGAAACATTTTAAATGAAATACTTCCATCTTTGAAAATAAAACTTGAGTTAGGGAAAAAATTCTATTATCTGACAGGCTTATTACACATGTTTGTTTACCTGTCACAATGCACTTTTGTTGTTAATGTGCTCCGTGGGGGTGCGACACCATCCCCTGGGGCCCTGAGCGTCCCAAACAGTTGCCAGCAGGTCAGCGTAAATAAATGCGAGACAGGCTTAACTTGCAGCTCCGAGGATTGTTTATTACAAAGGCACAAGACAGAGCAAAGGCTAAAACCAGGAATGACACATGGCACTTGGTTTTAAGGGGCAGAATGAGGGTGGAGCTTAGGGTGGAGAGACCAATAGGGAGAGGAACAGAGAGGTGCACAAGGCGTGGATTACACAGCACAAACCAATGGGGATGCTAAGGGGAGGAGACTAATACAAACAGACCAATGGGGACTCGAGGACTGGGGGATTGATAGGGAACAATCTGGAAGAAAGGTCAGGGTGAGGGAAGGATGGGTGACCAAGTAACTGGATACAACTTGGGCTAAACAAACAACCCAGGGTAGGGGGGAAAAGGAGCAAACCATCAGGGATTAAAACATAAAATTACACAGCACATGTACCAACATAAGCCATGTTTACATTGCAATTTCAGTTGGGACTGTAGGACATGATCGCAATGCTAATACAGATAATGACGTTCCTAACTACAGATTTGCTTACTTGGATATTCAAGTCTTGTTTACAATTAGGAAGTATGTCTTGGAGTCATATCATATTTCAGCCTAGATGAGCTATCTGGCAATATGTGTGTGGTTTTCTATATAGAAACTCTGTAGTTATATATTTCTGAAGCGTCTGTTAATTTCTAAAATTTGCAGTAAACTGTATTTATTATACTGGAACAACAACAAAATATATATAAGTATCACATTATAGAACCATTCACCATCTATCACATTTTATTGCCACCACACTAGTTATATCACACTAGAATTGGCTCCCTTCACTAATGGAAGATTTTTTATCATTATTTGTGCTTATCAATTCTCCACACACTAGACTTTCTGAGGCTTCTGCATAAAGAAATATATTTATGCTAGGCATGGACTGATGATTTTAAGTTATAATTTATGTATGCAATTTGACTAGTGGCAGTCAAGTATAATAGCAATTGACTTTGGCATAGTTTAGATTGCAGGGACTAGTTAACAAATACAATCGTGGTGCGCAGGACATGTTTCTCTCTATCTGCATCTATGCCATTCCTGTATGATTAGTGATGTCATTCTTTACCTAAAAAAAAAAAAAAAAAAAAAAAAAAAAACCAAAAAAACCAAAAAACTGAAAAACAACTCACATAGTTGAATCATGGAAAAATAATTAATAGGGTACTTACATCTTCTAGTTTGCCAGGAAAACCTTTAGCTTTCAAGGAGAAATGTAAAGAAACAGTCGAAATTGCCAATAGTACACAGGATGGATAAGAAATGAATTTATGGCCAGTACAACAGCTGACTTTCTGAATAAACTCCTGAATTCAAAGGCATAACAAGTAAAACTAATTTTAGCAGCACAAACTGTCAAAGCACCCGCAGTACATAACAATTGACTATAGAGATAAATAACTGATATCCTTAAGTTATTATTTCTCTGATCAGTACTTTCCAGGCAGTCAGTCTAAAGAGATTTACTTGGACCCACAGTGAGCTCAATTGCACAGGTATTCCAGTTAGCATTCACTGCTAAATTAGCTACCAAATAAAGGATAGTCTTATTAGCGCACTCCTTTTTCTCATGGCAGTGCTTCACAACAGAACAAATTAATTCCTCAGGGGTACATGTCTAACATACCTTTACTGGTTTAATAATTGAAATAGCTCATTTGGGGTCAGTTAACACTGCAAGTGTTCATTGTACTGCATTAGAAGATACTGTGACTGACGGAGCAATAAGTGAAAAACTGCCAAGATTAGACATCGCAGAATAACAAAATTTCCCATCTATAGTAAGGGTGTGTTTAAGCTGGATGGTACTTCAGGATTTCAGATTGTCAGAAGTAGATGGAAAAATCTACAGAAATTATGCTGGAATCTGTGCTGCTTCTGGGTGAAACCAAACAGTTTTTTTTCAATATCATGTTCTACCCTAGCTGTGACTAGATACTTTAAAGTACCACAGTGCAAGTTAGCCATAGCAAAAAAATCTGATGAAAAAGACCACCAACTGGAAAAAAAGAAAAGAAAAGAAAAGAAAGAAAAGAAAAGGAAAGAAAGAAAAGAAAAGGAAAGAAAGAAAAGAAAAGGAAAGAAAGAAAAGAAAGGAAAGAAAAGAAAAGAAAAGAAAAGAAAAGAAAAGAAAAGAAAAGAAAAGAAAAGAAAAGAAAAGAAAAGAAAAGAAAAGAAAAGAAAAGAAAAGAGTCTGCAAGGAGTGCTGTCAGCCAGCCTCTAAGGCCCTGTTCTTTGTAATTCTTCTGTTGAGTTGACTGTGCTAGGAATTTCATGGTCAATTACAGAAGTTCACCAGTGGTAGAACACTTTTGACTGCAGAAAGAATATAAATGTTTGAAGAAATCAAGTTCTGTACAAACTGTGCAATCAAACAGTGATTCATGCTTTCTGATCCAAACAAGCCCTTACTTCTTACAGATTTAATTTTGTCTTAGCTTGAAAACTAATTTGTGTTGCTTGCCTTAATTCCTTGCTGTGAAGAAGGGCAGGAGAGTTGGAACACTTTTCCTTGGTTCTATTATTAAGCAGTAGGCTGAGGGAATAAGTATGTGTAGCAAGTCATTCCACAAGCTCCATAATATGGATGTATTTTATAATGACAGATGAGATACACAAGAACTAATATTCTTTATGTAAATAGAGCTGGGATGAATTATATAACAAATTCTAACTAGTTGGAATTTTACAGCAATGTAGTCTTCATATTTCTGATGTTTTATTTTTCTAATAATGATGATCAATTTGTGGTGGAAACAAACAGAAAGAAAATATAAATGTTGACTATTTAATCATTGTTTTTATAGAAGGAAATAAATAGATCATGATTTATAACACTGTCCAAAATTATGTTAAGTTGTAGAGCAGGCAAATTGTATAAAAAGAGCTAAATGTTAAAATTAAAAAAAAAAAAAAAAAAAATCCAAACCCTTAAACACCACTTCTGGTTGATCTGTGTTGCAGATGTAATTAAACTGATTTTATAAATCTAGCCAAACTGATTTCACAAAGTAGCTAACAGTATTTAGTTAACAGTTTTCAATCACATTTTGTAAGTGATTGTAAACCATACAAATGAAATGTCTGATCTTCCACTCTTTACTTGACTGATGTATCTAGGCATTTTTAATATATTTTTAGAAAATACAGTGAAAGAAAATTGTTATTCTACGTTATTCTAAGGAGCTTGTCAGTGGCTTAAGGTCAAAGGCCAAGGGCAATTTGTGAGGACAAGATTTAAGAACTATGTCATATTACAAAGTCTTTAAAGCAGACAATTTTTTTCTACCTGACAAGATGGCATCTAATGACAGTGTTCTACTTATAATTTCTACACTAGTTACATGTCTTCTGTTTGACCTCAATTCACCTGAAAAGATAAGATGCACTTCATCAATTTTTTTACCATCTTCAGCTACTTGGTAGAAATAATGAAAAACAAGTGATTCCGAAGTAATTTCAGATGAAAAGTACTTAGCCTGAATCCGTAAAGTGAGCTGTCTCTGTGGCCCATACAGGTAGGCACTTCCAGAGGGCAATTCCTGGCATCCTAAAATATGTGTTAAATTTGCTGAGATTAAACATGTTTTGAAACCTCTTATTTCCTCCCTTTGGCTAAAGGAATGCTCATATGACTATCTTAGAATGCATGTCTAATTTATAAAATGGCTACAGATAAATATGATAAATCATATTTTCAATCAGTTTTTCTGTAAATTTTGAACAATCTGTTAAAAACAGATATGAACTTTAGAGATGTAGAAGAGCTTGGAGATTACTGTCCAAGTACTACTGCCAAAGACAGATAAAAATACAATATAACATTTAATATATACTGTCCTGAGCCTACTAAGGACTGATAAAAAGCACTGTAATACAAATAACAGTTTATCTATTAGTCCTTAAAAAGAAAAGAAATTACAACTATTTAAATCTATCTCCACAGATCTAAATGACAATAATTACATGACATTTCTTTGGCAAACATTTTGATACTAGACACTGCATGGGGATACAAGGAGTTTAAAACCTACATAATTTAGGAACACAAATTTTCCAAGAATACAGCTGAAGATTTGTTGAGAAGAGTACTCAGGCAATTTAAATGAGAATTTCAAGACATGAGAGATGGTTAGAGCTCTAATTAAGGGGATAGTCAAGTTCTAGAGCTTGAACTAAAGCGGCAGAATATTAGTTCATGTAGTTATACATGACAATAACACAAAAAACTGACAACTCGAACAGCTGTCCAAATTACTGTACATATGTGCTACTCTGATTTTACAAAATCACACACATACATTCAGATTATGAGCCTGGAGAGGATTCCTTGAGTATGAGAAAGTATCAGGACAAAGAGAAAAATTTCAGGATAGGAAAAAATTAGCATCATACCCGTGGGGAAAAATATACATACTGAATACCAGAGCAGAAGCAGAGAGATTTGATGACTGAATATAAGCTATAAAATCTGTGAAGAGCTCAGGGGAACTGCAGAAAGTCACTGGAGCTAGCAGGAACCACCAGCACTAGAAGAAAAGCTTGATTTTTTTCTTCTTTCCTTCCTCTTTGTAAAACCTCTTACAGTGCACTATTTAGTCCATTCAGAATCTCTCTGAATCTAACTCTAGATTCTGTGCCAAACCAAAAAAGGAGCTTTCATCAAGGTCTGTTTTGATTTCTGTATATTATTTCTAAATATGGGCAAAAGACATAAACAACAGATTATGCATTTGGCAACCATGCATTTGTAACGCATTATCTTTAAATCTAAAAATCCATCAGCTAATATCCAGTGTTTGGGCAAAGTTTTGTAAAATTGCTGCAGCCAAATGCTTACAAGGAGATTGGCTAAGCAAAAACAAGGATAATAAAAACCAAAAGGTTTTCTAAATTACTGTTGCCTGTGTCATTAAATTTCATATTGTGCATGGAATCTAAATACATCACTTTGTTCTGCATGACAAGCAGAAGTGAGCATTCATACATTACTCAGCCACTTAATTAAGAGACTGGGATATTTGCAGTTAGCAGAAACTAATAAGAGAATCACATTTAAATTCAAATCACTCCTCAGGGTAGCTGTCTGCAACATAAGCAAGGCTTACTGGGTAGATGTTTCACTAAATGCTAAGCTAAAAGCTTAGTTTTACCGTATGTTTGAGGAAAGAATATTTTTTTTTAAATGAGGTGAGAGTAAAACAAAGAAATCTGGTTTTAATTTTCAAGTTATGTTTTGTTTCAGCTATTTTTAAATTCCAGTATGTCTATTACTTTGTATAATACAACAAGAATGTGAATATGACTTTACTCACACAAAACAAAATAGGTTCTACAAAACAGTCAGCTGGGATTACCCTTCAGATGATATTTCAAGATATTTTGAAGGAATAAGATCTATTCCAGACAACAAGCAACCATCTTAGCAGCCTTGAGGAAATGTCAAAAAAAAAAAAAAAAAAAAAAAAAAAAAAAAAAAAAAAAAAAAAAATCAATGCACTGGTACATTGTGAGCCATGTCACATTAAATAAATGAAATTTACCTTACTATCAGTGCTTTTTCTTACTCACTACGGAGCTGCTCATTTTGTATTCTACTTGGGAACTCCACCTCTCAAAGAATTTCAGATTTTATCTATAATGGGCCAATAGTAAAGTAGCAAAGATAGCTCAAGTAAGTATAATTAAAGTGTCATTAACTCAGAATATTATCATTGGTGATTTGCAGGTAACCTTGACACCATCTTCGTACCATTGCTAGGATCCTCACACCAGTTGTAATTACCTTTTTTTCATTTTTTTCCCTTAACTTTTCTCTAGAGATATCAGTTCATATCAATGGATATGAAATCTTAGAAATCCCAACATCTTTTCTGAAATTTGCATGGAAAATATGCCCCTAAAAAAGTCCCAAAAGGTTATTTTAAAATACAAATTGCTTATGGCATTTCACATATATCTGTATAATGAGCCTTATATTAACCATTATCATGTTATTTAAAAATATTAAGGTAATGACTACTTCATTAAAAAGAGTCTGAATTTTAAAATCTCAGGACAGGAATATCAAACATGCATATCTGAAAACTCACAGGAAAAATGTGTTATTAGTTCTTTTTCTGCTTTAAAAGTTGAAAACAAGGCAAAAAGGAGTCAATACATTTTTTCACTAAAATAAAGTATTTTTGAGTAGAAAAAGAAATTACATGAGTGAAAAAATGTAAAACAAAACAAGAAATTAAAAAAAGAAATCTAAAAAACCAAAATAAGCCTCAAAAACTTTGATTCAAATATTCAGCATGAGAAAATTTGGCAATTCATAAACTAAGCAACAATGAATATTTAATGTTTCCTACAATGTTTGTATGTATCTGTGTCACAACAGATACATTCTTGCACAGCATACAAGTATGTTTAATGTATCTTGCATGAATTTGGTAAGATACTGGTACATTTCAGTGGTAGAAAATTAGTGCTTCCAGCCCAGCACTGAATCACTGCTGCAAGCCATTGCTGTTTCACTCCTTGCTGCGCATCCATAATGTACATGTACCCTGTTGGCCACCTCACCTATTCTTCAAGTTAGTGTAACTAAAAACATAAAATATCCTTTCTTCTGTGACCTTTCTGCACTTCCCCTAAGTATAAGGTTGGGTTGGGGTGGGTTTTTTTGCTGTTTGTTTGTTTGTTTTTGTTTGTTTGTTTCCTCTGAAGTTATTTTCCCAAGGCACTTTTTGCTAGTCTGGGAATCCAGCAATTGAGACTCTTGACTTCTATTTTGAAGTACTCAAATTTGGGTGATTTTTCAAATGCTATGAAACTTCGATGCTAGTCATTTAAAATTCTTAATACATTTATGAGGTAATTTACAACATATTGTTATTTTGACACTTTTGTTTTACTATATTGTATTACCTTCAAAATTATATTATTAGTCTTTATTTTTATAGGGCTTCCTTAGGTTTATTTTCCACCATTTTGTTTTTCTGTAACCTTACATGAGACATATCATAATACATCTCCAAAAGTCTTGAAGCATAGTCTTGAAGAACATTTTCACATATAATGCCAAATGCATCCCAAACCACAGATTTCCACTGCGTGAGCTTAACTTTTTTTCTTTAGGTATCCTTCTACTTGAAAAGAAGGTGAGAAAGTACATCACCTTGTAGCCCAATTGTGCTGGCTTGAAGGCAAAACCAGCGAGAGACTCCAAGTCAGAAAAAACCCAATTTAATAGGAGAGGAAAAAAAAGATAAAATAAATTAAAACAAAACAAAACACATGCAATAGTACAAAAGATTACTGACAGAGTTAGAATGCAACCTGACACAGTGGTGGTAGCAGTCCAGATGAAGTGCTCTTGTTGGAGCAGTGTTCCCACAGAAAGGTCTGGTAGCCCTTGTCCTCCAGGAATCCAGCGGGTAAGGCTGCCTGTGCTGTCCCAAATCCCAGATTATATCCAGGTGGGAATGCTTGGCTCCTCCCCCTGGGCAGAGCATCTCACAATGGGCTGATATCATTTTATCAGTCTTGCAATGGGTCCTTGATTGCCCATTGAACAGAGATAGCTCCTGGAGGGAGTTATCTATGAGTCATGCAGCAGGGCATTGATGGGCCATTAACAGAAGATGGTCTGGAGGCAGGGGGCAAGGGAAACACTGCCCAACCTAGTTTCAACCGCTCATGTAGATGGTGATAGAATACATACTTTGGGCACAGCTTACATTGTAACCTAGGACACCAATAAAACAAATAACCTGTGAGTTTTGAATAGACATTGGACTGATGTTGCTCTTTCTTAGTGTTAAGTATTTTCAACCCCTTCTGACACTTGTCTTTTCTTCTCTCCAGTGTAATAAAAGAAGAGAAAAGAACATGAAGTCCACTTGAGCTATCTGAGAAAGGAACGTTATCATTTCACAGAGGAAAGAAATGTAAGAAAAAAAGCAGGGAGAATCAGTCTTCTCATTTTCAGCATTAAAGTAATGGTATCAAGAGCAATACAGAAGGTACAACTAAGAGGAGAAAAGGTGTTTTTTCTCTTTTTAAATTGATTGATTTTATTTGGGAGATCATAAAAACATTTGATGTGGGAGAAGTGTGAAGATTTCAGAAGTATTTGGGAAAAAATAGATTATGCTTGTCACTGGCTGTGAGATTCAGTCTTGCCCATGATCCTTTCACAGGTAAACTTGTATGCACATGGATATTGTATTTTCACTGGTGTATAAAAATGACACTTCATTATATAAAGACACTTGTTTTCTTCCATAGCACAGTACTGCTACAGAAAGAAGAAGAGTACTACTCACAAAGCAATGGAAAGTAGTCACAGAACACAAAATGGGGTATGCAACCTGAGCAGCTAGTAACAGTTTGTGTATCTACCTCTATCCAGAGAACATTTAATCAGACCTCCAATCTTACAAAATAAATCATCTGGCTTCCAGTTTGCTCCTAAATGCTTCCTTTGAAACTGAAGGGGTGGAGAAAGACAGTCCCCACAGCTCTTCCCAAGTACGCTGTCTACTGTAATACAACTTATTTTCAGATGCAATCCTCCCCAAGGAGCAGAAGTTAACACAGATCAAGACCAATTAACATATAATGAAATAACTTAGTTCATCTACATTCATTCTGGTTCTATACACCAATTTACCTCACACAGAAAAAAAAGTTATGTCCACTAGGTCTGAGTCTAGTATTTATTTTTGTGAGACTTGATGTCTTTTTGCAATTTTTTCTTTGTACTCAAGTTAATAGAAATGCGCTTCTCCCGAAATACATTTCTCCTGCACATGAGTTGGGCAATCCCCAAACACAAATACAGGCTGGGTGGAGAGAACCCATGACAAAAGGGACTTGGTGGAGTATTGGTTGATGAGAAGCTCAAAATGAGCTGGTAATGTGGACTTGCAGTCCGAAAAGCCAAAAGTATCCAGGGTTGCTTTAAAAAGAACTGTGTCCAGCAGGTCACATGAGGTACAAGTTGGCCAAAGTCAAACTAGAACTTAATCTGGTTACTGCCATAAAAATAACAAAACCCTTTTTCACAAATACATAAGTGACAAAAGAAGGGCTAAGGAAAATCCCTATCTTTTACTGAATACAGGAAAAACGTAGTGATAAAGGAAAAGGAAAAGACTGATATCTTCTCTCACTCAGCCTCTAATAGCAACATCAGTTGTCCTTAGAGTACCCAGCCATCTGAGCTGGAAGACGGGGACGGGGAGCAGAATGAAGCTCCCATAATCTAGAAGGAAATGCTCAGTGACCTGCTCTGCCACTTTCACACCCACAAGTGTATGGGGGTAGGTAGGATCTACTCGAGGGTCCTGAAGGAGCTGGCAGAAATGCTCCCCAAGCCACTTTCATTCATTTACCAGCAGTCCTGGCCAACCAGGACGTCCCACTTGACTGGAGATCAGCTAATATGATGACCACGATGATGCCAAGTTTACAGCTGAACTTAATGATCTTAAATATTTCCTCCAACATATATTATTAGCTAATTAGATCCATTTCTTAGGGTCCTGACTACTTCAGGGCTGAAAAAAACTTAAGATTATTGAAGTTGTTACACAAATATCTCTTAAACACTGAGATATATCCCTGTTCTTGACTAGATGATCTTTAAAGGTCCTTTCCAAATCAGACCATTCTATGAATCTATGAATCTATTACTCTACCAATTTATAAGTAAAAAGAGTTAAAGAAATTAGCAAAACCTCCTTAGTGGTGAGTTGTTCTGGGGTTTTGTTCAAAATAATCTCTTGTAAGATAACTTGTCTTTCAAAATTGACAGCTGATCACAGTTTTAGTGCAGGGAAATGAAAAAGAGTTTTTGACAATAAAATGATCAAATAAATACTGTTTGTTGAATGTAAGAAAATGATCACTGCCATCTAAATCAATTTTATGTTGTAAAGATAAGTTCATATAGTGAACCCCACATATCTATTTTTTCATCCAATGCCTTCCTAAATACTTTTACAAACACTGTGAGAATAGTACACAATGCTTTTTTGTGTTTTTGTTGTTGTTGTTATTGTTTTGGTTTTTTTTTTTGTTTTGTTTTGTTTTGTTTTTTGTTTTTTGTTTTTTAATAGAGGACATCAACATTGTATTTATTGCATTACAGTGCTTCTGAGAACATTTCTGGAGTGTGTTCATGACTGGAGGCTATGACTTCTGTTACATGAAAGTGATACATCAATTTGCAGGTGATTCAAAACTGCATCAGAAGGGTACAGTACTGTATACAGACATTCTTGGTTAATGTTAGTCTGTGTCATCACAATCATTTGATGTACGGCAAAGTAAAACACATCTGTACAGAACCCTACAGTTCCTATGTCCCAGGCAGTTTCTCTGCTTCAGATGACTGATAGACTCTTTACTATTGCATCAGCTGAAACAAGTCTTTCAACATATCCTCCTGTTTCATTCTCCATAGAGTAAATATATGCAAGCATTTTATAGTAAAGTTTCTTTTTGTTTTTATGTAACTACACTTTAATTAGATTTCTTGCACAAAAAGCAGCACACTGTTAATTCCACCAGCTAGTTAAGGCAAACTACCCTGTAAGGTTTACATCCACTTGCTTGATAGACTTCTTCCATCTAGCAAACCTGAATTCAGCCTCTACATTTGACATTAAGAATAAGACCTCAGAAAAGATGATTGAAAGAAACCTGATCCATATCTATAAATATGTGAAGGAAAGGTTTCAAGAGGATGGAGCCAGGCTTCTCTCAGTGGTGTCAAGCAATAAGACAAGTGGCAACAGACAGAAACTGATGACCTGTGTTCATTTTGAGCCAGAATATGGGCTGCATTTCTCCTGTCCTACACTTGTCTCATGGACAGAGACAAAAGACGTCTGGCAAAGCTGCTGCCTCAAACATAGTTCCTTCAGATGCTGCATTAGCACCATCTGTCCTGTACTCCAGAACATCCCAAGAGTACAGACATTTTTTTCCAGTATCATTTTGGGGTACACACTCTTCCAATTTGCTCTGCTAGGTGGCTTCTTAGAAAGAACTCACCATTGTGCTTTATGATCTGTCCTCAGTGGAGTCCAGCTTTTCCATAAGGGTGAAAAGAACTCTATGTGTATTTGTGTTCCAGTGTTTTTTGTAATGCAAGCTGTAAATTATTTATATTACAGGAAAAAAATTTAGAAAAATGCCACTGGCAGCTGAAGCATAAAATTCTGAAAATTTTCCACAAGTTTTAATCTCTGTGAGGACCTGGACCAAGCAGAAAAACATGGCATTGTCTAAACAAGCATGTCTTACTCTTCTGAATCAGCATCAAATACCTTTAAATTATCTTTTTTAAAAAAAGCTTTTGTGACTAAAAGTTTAGTTTTGAAACTAAATTTGCCTTGATGTGTGTGAAGCTGAAGAAAATGTACACTTTGGTCATTTACAAATGGATTTTGCACCTAGAGAGGTCTCCAGCAACAATCTTCCTAGGTAAAACTACTTAAAATTTGATTTAAAAAAAAAAAAAATCTAGCATGAAATACTAAAGGTCCTTGCCTTATAAAAAACAAATGAAAAATCATTACTCTGATTTTGCTCATCAATGCACTGTTATGGACTAGTTAATACAATGTGCATTCTCTTGCTAAAACCATGATCCTTAACTAAGGATCTGAATGAGATTAGTGGAGATTGATTTATAATGCTGCTTCCCACCCGACCTTAGTTTCACAAGTTCGCTACAAGAAAATCACACAACGTGGAATAATAAACCCTTCTGAACCCACACCTGTGCCACGTGTAGTGGTGAACAGGCAGCAGCAGCAGTCTCCAAGAATGAGTGTGAAAGCTGAACGACTGCATACCCAGCACTGACAGTTTTCTTATTGAGACTTTTCTATGAAAAGTCTGGAATTGCTGTCTGTGATTTTGGCACTCTAAAACAAGGAATTGACTTTTCCACATGTAGCATATATTGTTTCTTCAGAGCTACAAGTACTCATGACACTTTTACAAACAGGAAAAGTAGCTGCCTATTCTAAATTAGGAAAAAAACCCAACCCAACCAACCAACAAAACAAAAAAGAATAGATTAACATTGAGACTCAAGAGTAAGGAGAAAACTTGGATTCAGCTACTGTTTAATCAGAATTTATCAATATCATATTCTCACCAATGTAGAGTGATTTTTATTTTTGTCATTAGGTTGTAAATTAATATATTAATTTCTCAGCAATGTAGTGTGATTTTTATTTTTGTCATTAGGTTGTAAATTAATATATTAATTTCTCAGTAAAGTAAAAAGGGTGGGAAAAACATTGGGGAGGAAAAATAATAATTAAATGGAAGAGGGTTTGGGAAAAGGATTTTAAAAAGCAAGCAACTGAATCACACAATCATTTATGACAGAAGAGACTTCTTGAGACCATCTAATCCAAAGCCCCTGCTGAAGCAGGATAATCTATAGCAGGCTTCAGAGTGTATTTTAAGGGCTCTAGTGAGAAATACATGGAGATCCTGTGTGAGTTTTTGCTCCATCTCATGCTGCTGTAAATTGGGATAGATGATTCTTGCCTTTCCTGCTGTTACACACAGAGTAGAGCCTGCTTTTTCCCCCCCTCTTTTTTCTTATTTTTTTCCTGAGAAAGCACAAAGTTGCTCCTCACTGTCAGACACTTGCAATGCAAAGAAAGACAAAAAGCTGGAAGACCACCTGCCTTACACACCGTGCCTTGGGACACTTGGATATTTGTATCCCTGCCCTTCACAACACCCAAGATGCATGGCCAGCGCTCAAGTTGTATAATGTAAGAGTAATAGGAGGGAATAAGTCAGGTTACTAGGAGAATAGAAATGGTTCATGCCATGATGACAGAAGACATAAAAAAACCATGATAACTGCATCTAGAATATAATTTTAAATTATATTGATTTTTAACTATGTTAAATTTTAATTATAACATTTTCTAGAATATAATAAGCCCATAATTTTGAAAATTGAATAGACTAAAAATCAATAAGAAACAAAGCTCAGTGTAACACAAGGATAAATATTTTTTTGTCTTCCCTCAAATTTGATCTTATGGCTGTCATGTCCTTGCTACCAAGATATACAGATAGTGTTGGTTAGCTCTATAAGTCCCTGACACCAAAACAGTGTTTAGGGCTATTCAAAAGGTATATTCCTTTTAGCAGATTTATTGTATTTTCTTGCATAAGGTTCAGAGAGTGACAATGTAATTCAGGAGACTTTTAAAACAGAAAATTTGCACTTCTGGATGCAAAATAATTGGACAGGTCATGGTAACCAAGAAATAGATCAATTTGTTGTTGCTAAAGAGCAACAATAATAAAAACGAATGGACTTCTGCAATGACTGAGAAATGAATGGACTTCTGTACGTAGAACTTCTTTCACTGAAAACAGTAAATACAGGGAATGTGATAAAGGTTGAGGGGTAGGCAACCTCAGTGAATTAATACTACCTTTGAAACAGAGATGTGAAACAAAAGTGAAGTGAAAGCATGCCCACCTTCAGTGAAAATGGAGATATTGGTGGTCAGTGGGGGAAATGAAAGGTGAAGAAAAACAGAAAAGTTGGAAAAGACCTTAAAGATCATCTAGCTCCCACATGTCTGCCATGGACAGGAAAGCCACCTGTTGGATCATAAAATCATAGAATGGCTTGTGATTGAAGGGACCTTAAAGATTATCTAGTTCAGTTTGAAGCCATTCTCCCTTGTCATGTCACTCCACACCCTTGTAAAAAGCCCCTCTCCACCTTTCCTGTAGAGTCCCTTCAGGTACTGGAAAGCTGCAATTAGGTCACCCCAAAGCCTTCTCTTCTCCAGGCTGAACAATCCCAGTCCTCTCTCCCTTTCCTTGTAGGAGAGGCGCCCCCGTTCCTCTGTTCTTCAAGGCCCTCCTCTAGAGTCGCTCCAACAGGTCCATGTCCTTCCTGTGCTGGCACCCAGAGCTGGATGCAGCCTGGCAGGTGGGGTCTCAGCAGAGCAGAGCAGAGGGGCAGGAAGTTTGCATATGATTCAAATTAACTTTTAGCTAGTGCAAATATGACTGAGATGATTTCAAGTAAACCTAGTAAAGGAAGAGTTTACTGAACTGCCAACTCCAATTCAACTGTAGGACTCAGGGAAGGAAAACATGAAAAAAGAAAACTGTATGACATCAGAATAAACCAAGAATAAAATTGTTTACATATATCTAAAAGCTTTAGTTGAAACTAATACCAGAGATATCACAGAGATATTATGTAAGCCAACAGTACAGCTTCACCTTGAAAGCCAGTGATTTCTGGTCACCCTACCCATAAATTATATAAAAAAATTTCAGAGAAAAATGACAGAAAGGATAAGTACATAGTGGGTCCATAGGAAGTGCATTGAAAATATGAGTAGAAGGCGGTGTGACAAAGGCACAGAAAACCATGCCTCTATTAATTTGCTCTCAAAGAATATCAAGATTTCTGCTAAAATGAAATGGGTTTTGTTGCTAAAGTTTCTGTAAGATGAGATATACTTCTTAAACCAAAGGGTTAGAAAGGCTACTTATTATGCAGGTTATGACATTATTTTCTGGCAAAGGTTTTTTAAAATTTTTTCGGAGCAACTGACACAAGCCACCATTATATATGAGTCCCAGAGTACTGGAAAGAAAAAGACAGCACAGAAAAAAAAAAAAATTGTATTAATTCTGTTTTTTCTTTTGCTGAGATTTATTAAAGTATAATTTAATAAGTCTACTTGATGAAGTTTTGCTAACACATTAAGGTTTCATAAATTTCTAGATCATGTTACTTTGATAACTTCCTTTAAATTAGACTTTATTGTCAGATTCTCTTTAATATTTCCTCCCTTTGATATTTGCATTTCCTCGGATCCTTCTGTGGATTCCTTTCAAAATCAAAACTTCCAGTACAGCTTAATAAATAGAGTTACTTTCTAACCAAATCACTGC
Source organism: Hirundo rustica (assembly GCF_015227805.2). Lineage (NCBI taxonomy): Eukaryota > Metazoa > Chordata > Aves > Passeriformes > Hirundinidae > Hirundo > Hirundo rustica. The sequence continues at coordinate 37,150,555 of NC_053455.1, forward strand.
ATAATCATATTTCTTTCTGTATTCTAAGTTGCGCATAGTGACCACTCATGAATTAAAATATTATTTCAATAAGAGATGTCTAGAGAGAGAGGGAGAATAGGATAAAAAGAGAAGGATGGAAATGAGGGATGGGAAATAAAGGGAAAGGAAGGCAAGGCATGGCAAGGCAAAGCGAAGGGGAAGAGTTATTCAAGAAGGATTCAAAAATTTTACTGCAATCTGTTAGATTCTAGGAACTCTTGAATTAACTTACCTTCTGTAAGAAATCCTATCAAACTGCAGTTTCAACTATTTTAACACAAAAATTAACTATACTACTCCATTTTCCCTTTCTAATAGAGCAGCTTATATTGTATTAGAAAATATTGCTTATTTCACTCTTTTCCAGTGATTCCTCACTGAGACATATTTGACATACCTAATACCTATTTTTATTTCCTTTTTCTTCTGTTTGGAGGGTTGATCACAGTTGTCTTCAAATACGAAGAAATATTCCCTTAACGGAACATGCCAAATTAGTCCCACTAGACGGGAATTTCAAATGTTGTATGTTGCTGTGTTCCCACATGTGCTGGGTTAGGATGGGGTAGACTTAATTTTCTCACAGTGGCTACTATGGGACCATGTTTTGTATTTGTTGAAAACAGTGTTGATAATGCAGGGATTTTGTTTGTTTGTTTGTTTTGTTTTGTTTTGTTTTACTTCTGGGCAAGTCTTGCACAGTACCAAGGCCTTTTCTGCTCTTGGTTCCACCCCAGCAGCACAGAAGCTAGGAGTGCACAAGCAGCTGGACAAGGACACAGCCAGTACAGCTATCACAAGTGACCACAGGGATAGCCCCAACCACATCTTGTCACACTCCGCATATAAAGCTGGAGGAAGAAGGAGGAAGTGGGGTGGGGATCAAGACAGGGACAGGACATTTGGAATTATGGTGTTTGTCTTCTGCAGTAACCATCATGTGTGGCAGAACCTTGCTTTCCTGGGGATGGCTGAACACCTGCCTGGTGTTCAGGGGCAGTGGTGAATGAATTGTTTTGTTTGGTTTGCACATGTGCCTTTTGCTTTACCCAGAAAACTTTCTTCATCTCAACTGACTTTCTCTCACTTTTGCTGTTCCAATTCACTCCCCATTCTACTCAGGGGAGGGAATGAGTGAGTGGCTGCATGGCTCTTAGGTTTCAGCTGGGCTTAAACCATGACACCACAGTTTTCCATTTCTTTGCACCAAATTTTAGAATGACGGCTGTCAACAAGTAGCAGACTTCTAAATTCGATTTCTGTTTTTTCCTATTATTGTATTCTTTATATTATTTTACTTTGAAAAAGTATTTTTCTTAATTTATAAAGTGTATGGCTGTCTATTCTTGGTCCCTTCCTGGAAGTTTTATTATCCTAAGCAATGTCAGAACTTTAAAAAAAATGGCATCATGCCCAGAATTTTGGAATGGAGAGGACACAGTGAAGATAAGCTGAATAACAATAGCTTTCAGTAGCAAAGAAAATTGGCATATTTCATAGTTCTCATTCATGCTTTTCTGTGCAACTAGAAGAACGAGCATAGGATTGCAGTGATCAGAACACAGAGAGTTGTACTCTGAAAGGAATATTGCTTGCAGTTATTTTTCCAGTTCTTGAAGGCTATCTAAAGCAACTTAAATCTATTACTTTACAACTGATTAATATACTTGAACGGTGTGCTTTATTTTTCAGAAACTAATTTCAGGCAAGATATATAGTGTTTGTGTCTCCAATAATGTTTGACATTTAGTACAGAGTCTTGCACATTGTTTCTACCATTAGCTGGTGGGCATGTTCACCCCCAGAATGCCTTTTTCTTTAATTGCTATGAAAGAATCAGAAATTTCTTGCTGCTGTTAGTTTCTTTATTCAGAATGCCCCTTGCCCAAATCCTTGCAATCCTTGAAAACCTGTTGGTAAATTAGTATTGATCATCACAGCAACTTATCACTGACTTAGTGGATTTTCCTACTGAATTTGATAAAACTTGCACAAACCTTTAAGAGACCAAAATTCAGATCAATGTAAAAAAGCTTGATAAGTAGTCATGAAAGCATCTTCTGAATTTTCCTTTATTAAAAAAAAAAAAAAAAAAAAATCTAATTACTTTCCTCTTTTTCAGGCATCAGGAAGATTGTAAATTGTTAGTGTGTTTCATTGAATGAATATCCACAGTAATTAAATACAAATGTAAAAGACAAAAAAGAAAGCAGAGAGAGAATGTTTGTACAACTAATTCTCTCCTGAAATAACGTACCTTGCACATCATTGCAGCTTTCTGTCTTCCACTGAGAAATAAAAGTATCAAATATTTTTAATTCTTCACCTTTCTATTCACCATGAGGATATAAACATAGCATCAGTTATTTTTGCAGCAGTATTAGTGTCTTGCTGCTGCACTCCTTTCTTTCCTTTCTTCTTTCTGTTACAGCTATAATTCCTCGTAATGAAATTGAGGAATACAGTAAGTAATTTCAGGAGGTGATAACATATAAAGGATCTTATTGAGCAAGCAAGTGCTAAGAAAGGTAATGTATTAATAAAATTTTAGGATTTTCAATATTATGCAACTTATTAACTGTAATAACGGTAACCATGACACATAACATTAAGTGTTTGCATATTTCTTCCTGGTAGATTGCTTAACACACCTTATACTTTTTAGTAAAGAAAACTAATTACACAGGTGAAAATGCATGACATTGGAATATTTTTGTGACTTAATAAATACATAGGTAGAGGCAAAGTCCAATGATATCAATGCATTGATTTCTAGAAAGCCTTACAAAAAGAATTTGGTACAAAAATGTCAGAACAATGGATTAGATAGGTGTAGTGGTCTCATTACTGTTGGGGTTTGGGTGTTGGTTTCTTCTTTTTTTTGTTCCCCCAAAAATATCAGTGTCAAAATTGAGCTTAGAAAATAATTAATCAACATTTATCAGAATATTTTCAATCTCCAGTATAAGGATGACTAATCTCTATTACTTTCCAACTTGTTCTGTCTTAGAAAATATCTCCTTACTAAGAAAAAATATAATTTTTTCAGTTTTTCTGCTGTCAAAGAGGTTTTCTAAATTCCCTATTTTTTTTCCCCGCAAAAATACTTCTTCAATATGCAGACTACAACTGTTCTTCCTTGTAAATAATTTGTCATCGTATCTAAAACAAATATTTTAAAATTCAGTGGGTTTGTCATTCTATGTATGACTTCCTATATTAATTTCATTTTCAGATCATATAAAGTGGTTCTGTTACACAGACCTTCACAATTTACTCCATGATCTTTTATAATATGATACTTTTTCTGAAATTGGTAAGTTCACTCAGATAGATATATAGATGCATAGATAGACAGACATCACTTTAACAGTGATTATCAGAAACCGGTTCTGTTAATCTCCCTAAATTTAATATTTGAGTGCTAAAAAGGCAAATCACCTTCCCTATTAATTATAATTACTTTAAGAATTGGAAAATCTGGAAGAAAACTAAAACTAATAAAATAAAAAAGTATGCATGGGATTATGGGGTTTAACTAAAATATACAGATGTTTTTCTTTGTTTTCATACAGCACTTTGTATTTTACTGGTTTTATCACCAGAGCACACATCCATTCCAGGCCTACACGTGCCTAAAAATAGAATACCGAGTAAAAAAATTGAGGATTTTATTTACTTGAGGATTTTCTAGCACATAGTCTGACAAACTTCATTCACCCTCTAAAAGACAAACTGCTTTAAACTTATTTCATTAAATAAAGAAATGGCAATCTCTTTGCTGATATCTGAAGCACAGAAGAAGTCAGTTATCTGACCGAGGTATAAATTTTTACCTCTAAAGATAAAATTTGAAATATTTCCAGTCATTTATAATGGTTTCAGACCAATATCCCTGATTTCATTTTTTTCACCCTTGTATTCCATACTAACTAAACTCACTTGATAAATATCAGTGGTCTTCAAATTGAACTTGCAATGTCTTCATCTGAGCCTTGACTTGTTATGTCGACTTATGTCAGATGAGCTGGCCCCTTATAGTTCTTATACTTTGTCTCGCCACTACAGTCAATAAAGCTTTTATGTAAAAAGGGCAAAATTCCACTCTTATTTATGATATATGCTTCTAGTATTTCTCCCTGTCTGTCATATTTGTCTTCTTCACTCTCAAAACACGTTTTTACTGTTAACAGTAAAAACTAAGGGGATATTAGTCAGACTCTACTGCCTCACATATTAGCAGAAAAATAGTCAGATTTTAGTGACAATGATTGCATGATTCATTAAAGATTTTGATTTTCAGAAAAGTGTTTGATAAAACAGTGTTTTGGAGAAATATGGAGAGCATAATTGTAAGTTCCAACTATGCAGTTGTAAAACCATTGCAAACTTTATCCAGCTGGCCTCACACTAAGCTCAATGGAAGCCATTTAAAAAGATTTTCCATTTCCAGTTCTAGAATCAGTACCATGAGCAGGTTTTTAAGAGTGCATGGGCTAACCTTTGCTTTTCACCTTCAGCAATTAAGTCATACTGATCAGGTCGAAGTACTGAAATTTTATCAATTCCTGATGCAAACCAATCAGCATGTGATGAGAGCACTGTTTTCACATGTCATAAGTGTATGCTTAGCAAACACGTGTAAGAACTCATTTAAACACTTCCTGATGGAAGCCTAGTTTCTTGTACTGAAAACAATATTTGCTTTTAACCTGAGTGTCTTGGTTTGAAAAGACAGGTGTCTGCTAAGGAGAGGCAGGCCTCTCTAGGAAATGAGGAATTCAAATCCTTCCCTCTGTGTTATTATAATTTGGAAGATTAAAAATCCCACTTTTCAGTCAGAGCTATGGGGAAAAGAAATAACAGTCCTTTACTAGTAAATATAACAGGACAGACAAAAAAACAACAGCAATTATAACAATAGTAGAACAGAACCAAGAACCCTGAGGGCAAACGGTGGAAGCTCCGGCGCTGATGGCTGGAAGCCGGGCGCGGTGGACTGTCCTCGGCAGGCGGGGGGGGTGTCCTGGCAGGCAGAGGTGGCAGTGCCGGAGAAGCCGCAGCGGCGGGACCCGGTCTCACCCAAAATCCAGCAGGACAGCGAAGAAAACTCCAAATTCCTGGGCACTCCAACAGATGGTAGAATTCCCAGGACCAGACTGCTCCATTAACCGTGGACTCTAGGCAGCCAGCCGTCGCCCGATCCGTGCTCCCCGGAAGACCAAGAGCTGCAAGACCACCATCCCCAGCTCTCCCCGGAGCCTTCTCCCTCCCCCACAACCAAGTGATCAGCTTCCTTTGTCCAGGCCAAGCACCCTCCAACTATCAGCATTTAGTCTCCCAGCAACCTGTGTTGGGGGGGGGAGGAAATTCCACAGGAAACTTAACCCTCAGCACTGAGCTAGGTCAAAAATGAATCTATGATAAAAAACCTGTTCTGTTTCTGCATATATCCAGACTGAATTCTTTAGCAATGGAGAAAAAAATATTATTGAGAATAGAAAAATGACATATATATTACAAATTTCAACCTTTTTGGAACCTAAATAGAGTGGACAGTAGCACTTTGCAGACTCCTGTTGTACAAACATGGCACAGTTAAACCTACTTAAACTTATCTTCCAAAAACTAAGGTTTTGATTTCCCAGATTACAGATACAGGGCTCTCTCACATGTTAACATGTGTTTCAACACATCTTTTAAGCAGCCTTAATCACACATTTCCTAAAGCCTATCTGTGGTATTGGTCAATTTCTAACAATTTAATTAATTTTTCCCTTTCAAATAGTGACTGATTAAATGTCAATAGATTGTAAGCATCTTCTCTAGCAATGTGAATCTTTCAAGGGTCATGGTATAACAAGCCTGTGGAAATGATTCAGCTTACAAAGTTTTGCATTATTTTGTTCAGAATGCACTTAAGAAACATTGGAAAAAATAAAGGAATAGTAGAAATTTTTAAATTTATATCTCCATTAATGTCTCATAGAATCATATATCTTCTTTTCATTGAAAGATTTCTAACCCCGAAGAGTGATTTCAAAAGTGCAAGATGAGACTATCTCCTTCTAGACTTTTGTATGACCTTCTGAGTTCTGACCTAGACCATAGGAGTCTTGGGCCACAAAGACAACTTAGAGCAAGTCTTCAGACCATTTGCCTTGAACTTTGCTAGCTATCTAAATCAGGTATACTGTCTTGGTTTTGAAAGGCAGTTGTCTGCCAAGGAAGGCTACAGCCTCCCTTTGAATGGAGAATGTAAACCTCCTTCCCTCCAAATTATTATAATTTTGCAATTAGGGTCTTTCAGGCGGAGATATGGGAATAAGAGTAACAGTTCTCTACTAGGAATATAAAAAAAAAAAAAAAAAAAAAAAAAAAAAGTAGCATAACAACAACAACAAAAACAAACAAACAATAAAAAAAACCAAAACCAAACCAAACAAAACCAAACAAAAACATAACAAAAAAAAACCAAAACAAAAACATAACATAACAAAACAAAACAAAACAAAAAAAAAAGGAAGCAAACAAAAATCCTGGAAAACCCTAACAGAGTCAGGATACAACCTGGCACCCTGTTGGTCAGGGTGTTGGAAGCAGTCCAAATAAATCCTCCTGGAGTAACAGATGTGGTTCTCTGGAGTAGAGATGGTACTGTAGAAAGTCCAGTGGTGACAAGATGGGTCCAGTCTTCCACTGGGAATCCAGTGGGGGGAAAAAATGGATACCTTGTGTCCTTCAGCCCCAGTTTTTATCTAGCTAGGAACAGTTGGCTCCTCCCCCACTGTATGGAGCATCTCACAATGGGATGATGGAATGTGTCATGTCATTGGTGGGCCCTAATGGCCCATTATCAGAAGATGTCCCCTTGGAGGATGGAGGGGTGATGAAAGAGATAAGAAACACTGCCCCACCTGGGTTTAATGGCTGGGCCATTATCAGAAGACATCTGACCCCTCCCCCCTGGAAAGGTGAGAGAAGGATAAAACATGTTCCAAAACCAGCTTTCAACCGATGTATAGAATACACATTTTTAGGTTACATAATCCAAGACATATACTTAACTCTACTAAAATTAGGAGTATATTAGGGGAATTGTCAGTGCTTCCAGAAGATTCAGAAACAGCAGTCCAAGTGATCACCTGGGTGGAAATACAACAACATTAGAAGGGAAAATACTAATTTTAAACTCTAGCCTCCTCTCATCATTTTTCTCCACTTTGACATAATTCAGCCTGCCTGCACCATGGAAGATACTGCAGTGTACTCTTGAACGTTGTATACTTTTATTAGTATAGTAATAATATTTAATGTTTCTTTCTTGCCCAGCTGCCAAAACCAAAGAAAAAGAATGATCTATTCACAGATTTGAATCCTAAAATCTTTCTTGAGTCAGCCAACATTTAAAAGATTCTGTAGTCTTGTTAACACACATAGATCAAAAATCATAACTCTAATACTATGAAATCATAACATGGGCCTAAAAGTCCAGAGGAATTTTTCATACCATTGACAAATCACCCAAGTTTCATGATATGTTGAAAATTTCACATTGCATATAAGGCAATGTCTCTTTCCTATCATTTTTCTGTTCTGCTCAGAACTCCCTCGTTGCATTCCTGTAAACTTTCAAATATACTAACCATTGTGACTATATCAACTCCAGCAGGTTGTCACAGCCCCCTGCTCCTCTGATCCTCTTATTTGGCTCTTTCTTGATACAGTTTTCTTCCTCATTTTCAGCTATCTTAAACTTGTCAGCAGGAGCACTAATTTATGTAACTAACATTATCATATCAATCTACTGAAAACTGAATACAGCCGATGACTACTGAACACTGTTCCAAATAGCTTTAATACAACTGCAGTAACATAAATATGTTTTTTTTAATGGGCAAAACAAGTTCACATTTGCAGAAGGATTTGGGCTTTTTTGTGTGCCGTTTTTTGTAAATAAGTATGAACACAAGGAGTAAAACAAGGCAATGACTACCAGAACGCTGGATGAAATAGGTAGTATATTGACTTTGATCTCATACATAAGCTTACATTTATATAACAAAGATAAGAGCCAAGCCTAAAATACTGTTCATCTTGAAACAATAATGTCTTTTTAAATGATGTATGTAAAAATGTATGTAGAATACATCTTTGCAAACTGCTAGGTGTTATTGTGAGTTTGCAATACTTAACTTTTATTGAACAAAAGCTTTTTCTGAATAAAAGATAGGGTTTTGGTCTTCATGGCAACAACAGAAAAATAAGCCTTCCCTGTGTGCCAATGTAGAAAAGCAGCCACTAACAAAAGTCAGAAGCAGTAACAATTTTCATCATCAGCTTTCAAATTCTTTCAATAAATGTGATATCTTAAATATCACAGCATTGACATTGAAAGCTCTGCAAAAATCTACACAAAATACATCTAAGCTGAAAGAAATTGTAATGGACAACAATATAAAGTCTGAGAACACATTAATTAATACAAAATTCTATCATTTTGGTATATATCTGTTTTTAAATGGACATGGATGATATTCCTGCCCAAGGTCTAAAAGTCTGGTTTCAGTCTAATCAGTTAATTACTAGCTTCTTCCTAAATCAACTTCTGCTTCTGCAATAAGTTCCTTGAATTAGCATAGAAAATTGCTACTTATAATCCATTGTTTATTGGCAAGTCATTTGTCAGTCCTTCCTTCTTTCTCTATGGCTAGGGAAACTTGGACATGTGTTGTTCCAAATATCTTAAGATACTTTGACTATTTAATAAGGGGACAGAATTTCAAAAGCCTTCATCACACTCCTGGATTCTCTCATTGTATGAAAAGGGACATGTAACCATGAATCTCCTGATTATTAGTTTTACTGACATAATTACTTTAGATTAAAATTATGCTGAATATTATAATTACTGTTCATAAACTGAGGTGCACATAGCTAACTTGGGTTTGACATTACTATTTGAAACTTGCAGAAGTTCTTGGCATGAATTTTCCAGTCTGTTAAGACTTCGTCACCAGTGAAAATTACTTCTAAAATCAGGTTGTGATTGCTTACAAAACTCATCTAATGAAAACTAATAACTGGAATTTGCAGTCACACAAATTCAAATTAAAAAAAAAAAACAACTTGCTGCTGAAAGAATCTATTACTGGATTCTCCATTTGCTGTTGTCTCCTAATCAATCTTCAGTCTCTGAATAGGTATTTGGCTATAGTCTCTCCACTTACACATTTTGCAAATTCATCAACAAATCTTACCATACCAATTGAAGTCTGTTGCTAATTCTGGTGTTAATTTTCATGAGTACCACAGTATCTCATTTGTCAGAAGCTCAGAAAAGAAATAGGTAATAACTTATAAATCACCTAACAAAAGCTTTTGACATATTGTTTATAGCAATACTTAGTGCTCATTTTTCCTACTTATTATGTTAAGAATTTTACGGTAAGAATACATTTGATCCTGACACAGCTGGCTGAGTAGCTGTCATATTAAAGGAGACAAGAGTTTAAAAAGAGATTTTATTAAAAAATCCAAGCTCTTTTATATTTAGAAGTTAAACAAACTCTTCTATATAAACATATTATATGAAATCCCATAAACTGTTTAAATAACTAAAAGAGAAAAAAAGCTTCTTTAGTACCATTATTGATAAATCTATCAAAAAAACCCCCAACACCTATGGAAACCAGTGCAGGCACAAATACCACAGGGATGAAACACTCTTTGTTCTGTTTATTCAGTCAATTTAGGTTAACACCCAGCAGTTGCTTATGTTAAATTGGGGAAGCACTTTCTTTAAGTATGCAAAAAGCAGAGAAACAATTGTCACGTAAAAACAAAATTACTGAGATATTTTGTCTTGCTATTGTTAAATGCATTCTATCATTTTAATTTAGTATTGCTAGTCAAAGATGTTATTCAATTTTTTTTTGTTTAAATAAAATTCCCCCTGCTACTAATTTTCATCAACCAGAATCCTTGTTCTCTCAGAATTGTCTTTAAAATATGATACATATGCATCTATCTATCTTTCTATCTATCTATCTAGGTATCCATCTGTCTTTGCTTGTGTTATTTGTTTCTTTTTCCAAAGTTATTAAAACATTTCAGGTTTACACCCAATAATGTTGATATAAAGACAACTTTGGGGTCCCCCACTGAAGTAGTTTTATTTTTGTAAATTATCATTAGAATCTTAATCCAGAAGATTCCACACAGATCAGATAAAACTTTGATTTCTCACATTTGCAACTTGTTGGTTGCCAAATAAGGAGAGGTATTTCAGGTATTTCACTTCAATAGTAGTAGGAGATTTGAGGCTTAAGTTTTCACTCATAGTGTTCACTTATCTGGGTACGTGTTTTGAACCTGACTTTTCAATATTTAAACTACAAGAGCAATTAAGAACATTTTCCCTTTGCACACATAAAACTTGATCCAGCTCATTCACAAATTCTTTACTTCTTTTGATACCTTGAGTTCTCTGCCTTTCTATTTTTTTCCTTCTGCTCTTATGGATTGTACTGAATTTTATGTACTTTTCCTTCTCGCTCCTGCCTCTATAACCAGGCAATTAGGTAGGAATCATTCTTCTTTTTTTTTTTTTTTTCAATATAATGTCATATAAATTATTCTATCCATCAAAGTAACAGGCAAATTTCTAAGATAGAACTATTTTAGAATAAAAATATAAGGTGTGAAAGGTGACTATGAAATCCTAGGCAGGAGCAACCTGCTGACGCAAAGCATGCAGGAGGCAGCTATGGTGTGGAAAAGTCCAGAAGATTTCCTCCATGTCCCAGGAAAGGAGTCATGGGCTGTTGGTGGAATAGGCTAATGAAAATTCATCTAGTGCTTCTGAACAGTGTTAGTCAACCCCAAAATAAGTGTTGGCTACATAATTGAGGTCTGAATCAGACAGGAAATATTATTCAAATCCCTATATAGAATAGACTTCTCCACCTCCCAGACCACATGTAATCCACATCAGGATGGATCATTGCTGTAACTAAATTAAAATATTGGATTTTACTTGCGATGGATAACAAAACAATATTCCACCTTTCATACTTTTATATATATTATTTCAAAATTGTATTTATACCACTCAAAAAATTTTCAGCAGTCTCTTATTGTCTTCCAAAAAAAAAAAAAAAAAAAAAAAAAGAAAGGCTAGTCTATGATTGTATGTCAAGTTTTACCATATGAAAACATTTGCAGTTGAGTTGAAAACTGTTAAAGCTGTTGAGATGAAAGTTAAGAGATGTTAACTCAGCTCTAAATTTAGTCTGTCCTATTTAATATTAATTTATTAGTGGAGAAAAGAACACATAGAGTGCAATTTTTTTCCTTTTTAAAAAGCTCACTAGGAGACTATTATGCATGCATATGACAGCTGGTGTATTGATTCCAAAAGTGCATGGATTTGTTTTAAATCTATTTCATTAAAAGTTTCGGATCCACATAGAGGCAACAATTCTATAATCATTGATAGAAGAAAAAAGCATAAAAATCTTTTCTCATTAACAATTCATGGGAGCATTATTTTAAAAGAAAATCAAGTTATTTGAAAGTTTATATTCATCTGAATACAAATAGTTTTACCTCATGGGAGCTACAGTTCAAATGATTCTTGTACACATTCTCTTCTAAAGTATAATTTTCTAACCAGAACCATATTTTTAATGATTGCTGTAATTTTAGCAGGACTGCTACTGTAAGAAAGAAAAGTATTTTATTTATAAGACACATTACCTTTGAAAAAAGAAGCATAAAATAAATTAGTTTTAAAGATGATGTCATTCATTGTGATTATACTGGGGGAGAATAATATTGTACTTCTATTTTTCTTTCTCTCACTGAGTATTTCTGATTTGAATAAGTATGATTTGTTTCTTTCACGGTAGCTAAGCAGCTGATTTCTCTAACCAGTTGCTCAGCTAAAGATTCATAGTCTGCCAGAAAAACTTCCTCCCTTAAAGATGATCAATGAATTGGGAAGCCATTGAATAGTGTAGAAAAAGCTGATGAGATTTTCCAAGTTTCTTTATTAAGCATTAATCCAAGAACTGAAGAGGTTAGCTTGGGAAATTTTAATAAAATAAATTAGTTACATGATTAGTGATTTAGTGGTGAAAAACAAAAGAAAATTAATTTGCTTTAGAAATGTATATTGTACACATGGCAAAACTATTATAAATTTACTAAGGTAGCATAAATATACATTTTAGCCTTAAAGATTTATGTATTTAAACTTAGGGACAACATGCAAATTCATACTGACTACTGATCTATTGATTTTTGTGGTGTCAACCGTGCAGCTGTTGTAATTGCTAGTTCTCACTATGCTCTCTAAAAAACTTAAAAGTAGAGAGGGAAAACTGATTTAAATACTCCTATATAACAGGAAAAGAAGGATAACAATATTTTCCATGTTTTCTTTGTATTGCAAATGGATCCTATACAATAAAAAACATCTGTAAATTCTGTTTCATGGTAAAAAGATGACATGATAGCAGGAAGAATATTTGTATTTGGAGAAAAAATCCCAAGTAATTAGCTGTTGCAGCATAATAGCATTTTTTGAGAGAAATATTAAAAAAAAAATAAAAAAAGGTCATTGAAGCTGTTCCTGATTTCTTCAAACAATGTATTTCTGGACAATTTGAATTGCAGTTTATTGATTGTACTTTAGAATTTTTGCTTGAAGAAAAGGGTAACAGAAACGTAATAGTGCATCTTTTAGTAGATGACCTGAAGCTGGATAACTTCAGAAAATCAGTCAGCATAGAAAGTAGATATTCTGAGTGCAGATTGTTTTCAGATTACCTTAAAGTAAGCATGATACATGAAAGTATTAATCTATTTGTCCATTGTGGGTTCATATGTAGAGGCCTGGGATTTTTCTGTTGAACTAGTATGAGACATTAATTTTACCTGTACTATGCTGACTTATTTCTCTCAGACTACCAGTATGGAGGCACGCTGGGAGCCTCCTAGCTCAGCTGTGAAAAACAAAATTTAATGGAAATCTTAGCTTCTCCCTAGTTGAAATTATAAAGGGAAATTTTCAGCAACTGATAATAATTTTATTTATATACCACAATAAAGCCAACATGGTACTTTGGCACAGGAAGGAAAGAACATGATATTATAATAATTTATATTTTTGGAATTTATATTTTAGGAATTCTGTCACCAAATGTTTTACTATGCTTTGATTTTCAAATTGAAGGTACCTTTTTAATTAATTTTGTAAAGATTCGCTGGTAGAATAAAACCGTGGTGCCTAAGGCTGAAATTTTATGTTAGGACTCTAAAATATGTTGACTGAAGTAACAAATAGATGACTGTAACCTGTGTAGAAACGCCTGAGCTAGCTTTAAACTATCAGAATGAAGATAATAACAGTAAACATGTAAGGGACTGAAGCTCAGCGTGAACTATAAAATAGACTTGGGAAAAAGCATCACTACATAGGAAATAATTCTGCCATAAAACTGGAGGTTTTAAAACTACCCTTTGGCTTAGAACTGATTTTCCATATTTTTGGCTAAAGTATGAACCAAGTACATCCTGTTTTTTTCTTGCCAGTTTGCATTGTGTTCTTATCACCCGTCCTTGGCTGGTTCCACGGCTCTCCAGCAATCGGTGTTTGAGACATAGGTATTAACTTTATCTTCTGGGCTCCTACAGCCAGTGATGCCCAAAACTGGCAGCTGCAAACAGTGGCACAGCAGGCAGAAGCATGGATTTCTGCCTGAGCTCCAAAGGCAGCCTTTGAACAAACTCCTGGTACTCGTACTCTCTAGGTACTGCTGAATGCCAGATTAATTTGTGTAGAGACATGTGCAGCCTGCTGCTCTTTAATTATGCTACGGGGTGGAATGCCTCTGTGTAGGTAGCTGCAGTAGAAAATCTCTCTGACTTGTAGACAGTGATACTTAGGCATTTGCCTTTCCCATGAATGTAGTCAAACATGATTGAAAAATGTCTCTTTATATGTGATAGTATATTATAGCATATAGTTTATCCCATCTGAGTCTGCATTATAAGGGTAAATGCAAAAGGCAGATAACTCACTATCATATCCACAGCAGAAAATTTTCTCTACATATCCCTGATAAAATTTGAATTCAGTTACTTTTGTGTAATGTTTACCCTTAATTTTATATTCTTTGAGGTATGAGTTATTACTGACATTTAAGAACCCCATTTTATAGCTGTGTTCAAAATGGAATGCAGGTAAATAAAAAATAGCATTACACATAACACAATATAAAAGGTTATAAAAAATGCAAATTTTACTAGCTCATGCATGTTTATTTTTAGGGTTATTGGAAGTATTAGAACACCCCATGAAACAAGAACAAATTCCTTCTTGCTTGTGGTAAGACAGAATAGGAAAGAGAAAATAAGTGGGGAAAAATCTTTGCTCGCTATTCTTATCCTGAATAGTGAGCATGGTACCCACCCTTAAGTCAGTATTACACCATGTATTAAAAGAAAAATTCTGGAAAATAAACCCATCAAATGAATACTTACAACAGGAATGAATTTAGTCTGAAGTAAGAAGTAAGCAAGCTTACAATTTAAATACTGTATCAACCCATATCTTTATAAAATGTAAGAGAACTTGTAGTTTTGATGAGTTTTCTTTGTCATCTGTTTCTAAACAAAGTACAGGACAAAATCTTAGTCTTAGTTTAGGCACTGCATGCCAAGCCTAATGCTGTGCTGAAATCTAAGAGTCTAACTGGAAACTATTTCGATTTAGAACTGAATTGGGATTTTAGAACTGCATTGGGATTTTAGAACTGCTTTGAATAATGATGTTTTAATATTTTATTACAGATTTAACTCTTAGTTCTGGTGCCTTTTGAGTTTAGGTTTGAGGGGGGGAGGGTTGTTAGGAAGAGGGGACATTTTTGGGTTTCTTCTTCCCAATCATTTTGTATGTTATTTTTTGTGGATTAAGAAACAATTACTTGGTGTTTTTATCACATTTCATGTGTTGATATATTTTCCATTTCACAAGCATCAAAATAGATGAAAAAATATGGAGCTGAAAACATCAAAATCCCCAATTATCTGCTAGGTGAAGAGGGATGAAATTTAGCAATGACCCTTGAATATGTATTTTTTGGAATATATGTGGAGAAAAACTAGGAACTAGATAATTTCCAAAGCCTAAATCAAAGCTGAATTTATTTCTGTGAGAGATTTCCATTATAAAAATTTTCTTTGTGCAGTATTGATTGCATTCAAACACCTTATATAATGAATTCTTTTTTATGACAGTTTAAACAACAAATTTTCCGATAGAAAGTCATAAATTTACTGGACAATTTGACTAAATTTTCCTCCAGGGTTCTAAAGCCCTGAACTACTTCTATTTCTTTCTTCTTTTCTCTTTGTCTTTGTCTTTGTCTTTCTCTTTCTCTTTCTCTCTCTCTCGTTTCTTTCTCTCTTTTACACCACATATATTTGTGTGTATTTCATACCACAAACCATGATTAGTTCCTCAAAGCACTGCTGTTTTAACTTGCTGTTCACACTTCTTTTTTCTTAAAAACTTCTTTTAATAAAAATTTACCTTATATGATATTTTTGTACATATTTGCATATATGCATTCATCATGACATTTGATCTTGTAAATCGAAGATTTTATCAACATCGGTTAGGCAATCTAAACATCTTTTAAAAGAATACTACTTGGGCTGAACTCTTCTAATGATTCTTTTACTGAAAAGGACACCCTACTGCTCTTCAAATGAAAGACATGTCTAAGGGTAAGGGCATAAACCCCATGGTGAATTTTGAGCATGGATGACTTTTTTTTTTTTTCTTTGTGAGTAGATTATTTGGATTACTGTAATATTCAAAACCAGAAACTCCAAATAAGTCACTATGCATAAATTTGCATTGGTACATAGAGAGATACATATCTGGACAGGTAATTAAAAAGAAAAAAAAAATATATAAGCATAAAGAATCAGACTAGATGTTTACCAGAAGCTGTAATTAGAAGGGTCATCCTTCCTAGCTTTTAATGTTGCTGTCCTGCCCTATTGCTGGAAGTGACTGCATGAGGTAGAAGGCCATCAGAAGAATAAAAGTCTGATCCACAGGCATCGTGAGTTTCACATGCTGGCATGAGGGTAAACTAAGATTTCCAAATTAAATGTGTCATCATCCTTGACACTCTGCCAGCCTCAGTAGAGGGTTTGAATGGGAGTGAGAATTTTTCATATATCCGCTCAGAAGAAGCTCTGTTGCCTCTAAAAGAGGACTTCACGGCTTTTTCTAACCAAAGCTCTGCACAAATTGTTCCTGAGCAAGCTGCTGATCAGGTTGCTAAGGGAGATGGCAAAGTAGCCATTATTAGGTGTTTTTAAAAGCCTCTTAGAAAAATATATATTCCTAAGGTTTCTTCCACTTTGACTCCTACTTTCTGGGATTTCATGTTCACTTTTATTCTCTTTTATGTTCACATTAATTCTCTTGAGTCCTAATGAGAAAGTGAAAAAATATTTGCCTACATGGAAAACAAGCGCATACAGTAATTAAGAGATTTGAAGGATGAGCTGCCAATGAATCTAAGATGGAGCTCAAGGAAACTAGTTTCTGCCCAGCCTATTAGACAGTGGTCCACTTCAGAAGTTCCAAATAAACAATGCAACTCATTTTGATGTCATTTTCTTCAGTCATTGCAGAATTATACAGAGATAGAAAGCATCAATTTGATGAGATTTAGACATATCCCACTGGGAATCCATTTGACCTGCAGCCTTTTCTCCACTTTTTCACATATATTTATAAATTCCATTGATTAAGGAATCTGTTTTATGCAAAGCCTTCATTTGTTCTTGTTGACACTCTTTACCAGCTGTTATAGTTCAGACAAAGAGTGGTATGATAAGACTTAAACTAATACAGAGTAATATTTTCACACTGATAACAGCACTATCAATAAATCTCACTTTAAAAAATTTCTGAACTATTTTTTAGTATTTTGACTCTGATGGCCCTGTGATTTGTTCTGCATTTGGATAAGAAAAAAAAGAAGCTTGAAACAGCAAAATATTTTCTACATCAATAATGTTTTTATACGGATTTTTCTCTTCTTCCATTTTTAACCTTTTCAATTAAAAAAATTGTTTCTTATCCAAGTTATGGCTTAGTTTTACAGATAAATTATGTCAGACCATGAACATCAACACATTTTTTCATTGTAATATTAATGTATCCAAGAAATTTTGAGGGTTTTTTCATGTTAGTTTAAATTCCCATTCATGAATGAAGGCAGAATACAAATTTTCATTGTGATGAGATAATTTTGAGACAATTCCAGGTAATTTACAGAACCACTGATAAACACTTGCTAAAATTACAACATGTTAAGTCTGTGGTCTAGATCAGATTTTTTGCTTGCATACAAAATGTATTTGCATCTATATGGTTGAATCTACTTAAGCAATTTTATACATAAAATCTTGTTACTTAAAATACTATGTGAGGTAGCAGGTAAAGCATCTGTTAAAATGTTTTGACTATACTATGCTGCAGCAACTCAGTGCTCTGCTCAGAAGCTTTTCTGTCAAAATTCTGGCCAAAAGAACAGGTTTTTATTGTTTGTGATCAATTAGGACAGGCAGAAATTGCTGCTGTACCAAAGAATTACATTGTTTATGATGAAATAAAACATCAAGTGCTGCATAACATTCTGCTCTTTGCAGAGGAAAAAGACTGCAGTAAAACTGCAGTAAAAGTACTGCATCCCCCTTTATGCTGCCTTCACTGAGGAGATTAAAAAGCTTCGGTTTCTTCAATGATTTGTGCAATCTAAACTTCTTTGCTTTCATATTATCAAGAAAGATAGACAGGTAAATAAAGGAGTTTTGACAATTTCTACTAGCTCCAAGATGGTGCAGGTTTGCTAATCCTGCCAGCTGACCCTCATTTTGCATGTCAAACTTTGTATTTAATTCAAGACAGAACTGTCAGCCATCTGAATTTCACTAAGTTTAGCTGCTTCTGGTTATTCTCTTACTTCCCACTTCTTTGTGGTCTTTCCTGCTGCTGAGGATATCAGGATGATGTAGAAAAAGAAGAGCTGGTTTTCAAATATTAATGATCGTGTCAAACATGGAGAATTCAGAGGTGGCTGGCTGAAAACTGCTCAAAACTCTTTTCCTGTTTAAGGAGTAGGAATGAACTCTTTAGGCAGAATTTAGTATTGTTGGGAAAATTCTTAAAGGACTGGGTTCTACCAGTTTTATGGTTGTGCATAATATTCACTCCATGTATATATGCAAGTTACAACACCAGGAAATAAATAGTATTTTGTGTAAGATAAAAGATGTCTCTCAGAGCCACAGAAAGGCACTTCAGTGTGTCATACATTATCTTTGGGTCTTCTTGCTTTCTGCAGGAGCTGTCCCTCAGCTGTGATATAGTAGGGAGATAAAGACTTCCAGCCTCCACTTAGTTTCGAACTCTGCAGTAATTACAAACTAGAAGTCACTGTCTGTCATACTTTTGCTGCCATTCAGTGCTGTATACCAAGTTCCCACTCTGCTTCTCCCACTGTGGTCTTTGTTATGATCCCATTAGTTCTTTCATAACCTTCAAATCTAAAGCAAATAGTGTGTCTATTGTAAACTCAAACCTCTGCAATTATATTCTTCAGAAAACTCAGTAAATGCCAGATAGCCTGGGATGAATACAGAAATTAATACATTTGCAAGGTTTTAGGCCTCAGATAAGTATATCTGCTTTGTTTCCACTATCAGGTTATCAAATTGCCATGAAAACAGCATATTTTGTTATTTTCAAAGACAAAAGTACCAATTCCTGCTCAGAAACACTCAAGGCCAAAGACCCTTGTAGCCTGAGAGGCAGTACTAAGGGAATATCATGGTATTCTGGCCACAGTCTTGTCCAACTAAACATTATTGATGATTAGAAATCGAATACTAGGGTAGAAGGTGAGTAAGGTCTTCTAATTAACAAACTGCAATTTGGGAAAACACATGTTGGCTCAACAATTTGAAATTAAAAATATTTATAATTCTTATTCTAGATACCTTCAGACATCTAAAAGAGCTAAAGCTCGCAGTACTTTTACAAATTTATAGCAGGTCAGGCATAATATTAGGTACTGAGAATGGTGTAACTCATTCCCCTCTTATAGCTACATGCTGAGAGCCTGTGCTTGATCTTCATGAGTGATGCAAAGATTTTTCTTATTCTGTTAGTATTTCTTACCTTCTGCTACCCTGGAGGCCTTAGAAGGGCAGTAAGCATTAGAAAGAAAAAAGTATATTTTAGATTTAGATTGGAAAAGGGGAAGGTGGAGAAAAAATGTTATCCCAGCTGACCACACAAGAAATTATGCACTTACAAAGTCTTTTGGACAGAGAAGGAAAAGAATTGCTTTCCCTTACTTTTGAGATTGTCAGTCAAAGATACTTTGAGAATGTGGGTACAGACTAGAGTTCAGTTTTCACCTCCTTTTGAACACCTCTTACTTTGCAAATCACCTTGATCCTTTATTTGGTGATTGGACATTTACAAGTTGTTTCCTGACAGACAAAAACAACATCTCAGAAACTGTGTGTGGATATACCCCCGTGCCAACAATCTTATGATGAAAACATTAAAATGTGTATTTTAATAAGATTAAGATTTTACAGATTCTTGCTTCTACAATACTGTACTGTTCTACAGTGGACAGATCAGTATCCAACAGTTGTTAACATTAGATGTAAAAATTTTTTTAAAAGAAAAAGGAAAGATGGGATATCTTTTCACTGCTAAATTCTCATCATAAGGAAACCTCTTAGTCAAAAGCAAAGTGATTTGAAAATGGACCTAAATTTTAGCTGTTACTCATTACCAAGCCCACTTATCTTGGAAGGAAAAGATATGGGAAGAAACAGACATATCTAAAATATTTATTTTATTTGAAGCTTACCTTCTGTATATTTTGTTCTGTAATATAAAGTGAATTGTTATATAAAATGCATCAAGAAAGCAGAAGTACTGGAAAATCTGAAAAAGAATAATAATCCTTTATGACTATTTCTTTTTGTATTCTTCTTTGTGCTGTATGAGATGAAA